>NW_007247207.1:7319-210316 GCF_000164805.1 Carlito syrichta
CTTCCTTCCTTCCTTCCTTCCTTCCTTCCTCCTTCCTTCCTCTTTCTTTCGGTCTTTCTGTCCATCTGTCTCTTTCTATCTTTTTGGTCTTTCTTTAAAATGCAGGATCTTGGAGTGATTACCCTCACAACTCCTTGGAAACTTTATTCTATTACATTAGATCAGCACCAATATCTTAAAAAAGAAACACATCTTTGTGATTCTTGGTATATTACACTGTGAGATCCTCTACTCTTCTCCAAGAAGATTGAAATGTGTAATTTTTCACCTGACTAAAGAAGAAGTACAGGGATTATTTAAAATTGAGTAATTAGTCTGAATCTAAAGAAGTAGAGAAAAAGATATGCAATGATTTCCAAAGAATTAGCTCTGTTTTAAGTGCTTTGAGAGATAGGAAAGGAATATGAAATACACTGCAGGTGTGAAATTAGTAGTCTGCTATTGAAAGGGCCATATCACTGCACTTGAAATGATTACTTACAACACAACATTATAGAATTAATGGCTAAAGTGTGTGGGACTGCCTTCCTACCCATTATCATGCCTAATTAATCTAAAATATTCTTTTAAGTATTGCTTTTTGCTCAGAATAACAAACATAATAAATTGAAAATAACACAAATTTACTTTATTTGCCTGAGAATAAACGACTGTTTTCCAAATTATTATTTATCTTTTCCCTTTAGTTTAGTCATTGTAGATTAGATATGAACTGTATATAATATGGGATGCTTCTAGACATGTTTTAAACAGAAGCTTCAAACCAGTTGATGATCCCGAATATTTGTGATAAAAGTGACCACTAATGGGAAAGGTATGGCACCTAATACAATGTAGTCATCTGGTAGCAACTCAAAAAATATACATTGATTGAACGCCTTCTAGGGGTGACGAAAGATCATGTGGTTTTAGACTTACAGACGTAATTAAGTAACTGGGATTTGCCAGAGCTTGCTGTTTCAGCTGCCAAGATGAGTACTTCCTCGACAACCCAGTATACAGGGCTTTGTCTTGTACCTAGTAAGACTCTTTCAGCTTTACTAATAATGGGCATGCCAATATTTGACCATTATTTTCAAGAGTTGTTAGTTATCTTTTTTCCAACCCACCAACTCACTCTTCATAGAAGAGAGACCGTAGAGCTGCCTGTTAGGATTTTCTCATCTTCCCACTCCTGTGTATAGAGGTTTCTGCAATCCTACTTACCATTTCCTTCTTTCTACATTTTCTCAGTGGAAAACGTTTCTGCCCTTGATCCAATATTAACATCTCTGCCTGTGTCCTCATGGCCCTGTGACGAGTATTCCCCCTCCCTAGAATTTCCACTTCTCATTGTCTGTGTGATGGAACTCAACTCAAGTCTCGCCTCCTCTGTGAAGCGTGACTTCTCTTTTCCCAGGCACCATTACACCTTTCAGACCCCTCAAAGGAATACATACCTGGGACTGCTATTTCATCTCCCTCATTGTGTTAAGTGGGTTTTCTCATTATACTGTTAGGTCCTCAAGTGAGGAAGCTAATCTTGTTCGGTGGATGAATGGTTTTCTGAACATTTCCATATTTTTAAAAATACGTATTATTAAAAATGTAATAACTCTTTATTATGAAAAGTTTAGAAAACCCAAATGCATAGCAAACTATACAAATAACTACTTATGCCCCACTTCAGAGAAATGATTACTCCTTAGTTGCACAAATTTCCTTCTAGTTGTTTTCTTTATCAAATGTATAGAAATAACATTTCATTTTTACATTAGTAAAATATACATAATTTTATGCCCTTCTTTTCTGAATCAACATTATATTATAAGCAGTCCTCTGTAGTATTAAAGAGTCTTAAAATATATAATAATTTTTCAATAACTTATTTAACCTTCCCATAATATATTTAATTTTTATTGTTGCTGTTGCAAATTTCTACACATATATAAAGTTATAGTAAACTTCCTTATACATAAATATCATCCACATCTCTTAGAATGTATTTCTTAAAATAGCATTATTAGCTCAGAAGTACATACCTCAAAATATATTATTTAAAATGTCTAAGATTCTTAAATATACTTTGCCAAATTGTTTCCCAGAAATTAGCACTAATTCATATTTTCATCTATACCATATGAGAATACCAATTTTGGTGTCCACTCATTGGTATGAGGAATGTTTTTGAAATTTGCTAGTTTGACAGGAACATAATTAGTATCTGACTTTTTAACTGGCATTTTCTTGATAATATGTTTATCTGTACAGATAATAGTTATTGTATATCTGCCTTTGGTAATTATCCACATTAGTTTTTTGGGTGAAATACGTTTTTTGTTGGTGCTTGACAATGAATTCTTTTTGTACTAAAGGCATAAACATTTACTGTTTGCACATTTAAAAAATTTATGACATTTTAATGTAATTGTTAAAAGTTCAAATGTATCCTTTTGGTTTATAATAATTCATTGTTGTTCTTTTTTAAAATATCAAATTCTTCATCTAGATAAAATAAATATATAATTACATGTGAGATTTTCATAATTTCATTATTTTCATATAACTAGAATTTTCTTTGACGTATGATATTCGACAGAATTCTAAATAATGCTTTTATTTTTATATGACCTAGTTTTCTATAATCTTTAAATTGTCCACATTTTCACCAATGGTTAAGATTCTTTTATTATATATTTACCAAATTAACTGTTTATATAAAATACCTCATATACTTATTAATATATTTGCTATATATACTTATACATGTATAAAAACGTATTTATACTTATATAAACACCTATAAACATTAGTGTGTCCTAATACATTGTGACTATACATTTATACATTTAGTATTGTATGTGAATCCATGTGTGTGTGTGGTGTGTATTTCCTGAAATATCCACTTAATTTCATGAATCTACTGATCTTTTTCTGCAACAGTAAAAGATTTTAATTACTGCAGTTTATCTGGTAAGAAAAGCTCCCCCCCATTTGTTCTTCTTTTCCAATTTTAAACAATAGTCTATCATTTTTACATAACATGAATCTTACATAAATAAACTATGAGAAGAGGTTTTGTTATGGTATGAATGTTTATGTCCTCCCATATTTTTGCATTTGAAATCCTATACCCCAGGATGGTAGTATTAGGAGGCATGGCTTTTGGGAGGTGATTAGGTTTGAGGATCTTATGATTTTATAAATGGGATTAGTACTCATATAAAAGAGGCCTGAGGAAGCTCAGTTACCCCTTATACCATATGAGGACACAGTGAGAAAAAGGTGTCTATGGACTAAGAAGTGGGCCTCACTAGACATTCAATTTGCCAGCATCTTGATCTTGGACTGCCCAGCCTCCAGAAATGTGAGAAATAATATTCTCTTGTTTATAAATCACCCAGTTTATGGTATTTTATCATAATAGCCCAAATAAACTAAAACGGTTTTGTTATATGTCATCTTTGCTCCTTCCTTGATATCCACTCTCAAAATCCTTTTAATTCACTCGACATGTCATGCATTCCATATATTATTTTGAAAAAAATTGTAATTGTCATAATATTCACTTTTTGTCTTTGGGAATAAGACCTGTTTTGCCAATTCTTCATATCTTGACATTTTTGTTTAAATGTTATAGTTTTCTTCAGATTGGTTTAGTCAAGTTTGATTCTGTTAATAGATCCCCCCATTTTTAACCATTTTCTAATTAGTTATTTATAACTAAATACAACTATTTGCGCATTTATCTTATATACAATCTGATTTCTATATTTTTGACTCAAACTTTCTGCAGTTAAGTTTTTTATTATAAAAAATTACAATCCTATAGGACACTTTATATGAAACATAATAATAAACATCTTCTGTAAGGATATTAATCTATTAATTACCCCCTTTTAAAAGTGTTATGCATTTACTATTTGTTTATTAGAATATGTTTAATACCTTCTTAAGAGTCTAGAAGAAGCAAATATACCACGTCATCTGTTTTGCAATTAATTGGCGATAAAAGAGGCAGCAGCTTTATTATTATTTTTCAATAGTTATCTTGAAAATAGCTAAGCATAATCTTTGGTTTGTGTTATAAAAGGGTTAAACATAGATATAAACTTTTAAATAAATTATTGCTGTTGTATAAGTTAGTAGGATCTTTAAAAGACACCTTGTGGCAAGAAAATAGGTTTTTATCTTTTGTGTCAGCTGCATGTAGCTGTTAGTGGCTGCTTGAAGCATCCTCTTGAGAAGGAAACTAAGTTGAAGACTATGCTCAATGAAAAAGAATAATGCAGTCGATTACTAATGCCTGCCATGGACACAGTATGAAGAAGTCATGGCATTTGTAGTACATAATTGACACCTGTGGGCCAGATCCTTACTAGCTGAAGCAAAACTCTTAAGTCATATTTAAATAGAACCAACATTCAGTTTTTTATTACAGTGTTTTCCAGATTTCTCACTTTTGAGAATCTCTTTCCGATGGAACTACTATGGACTTCACAATTGCGTGGTAGCATTATATATTTTCTCAAACAATTACTATTTGAAGTACAACTATTATATAACAAATTAACATGTTTAAATTAACTTTTATTTTGTTGACTACAATCACATCTATGCGCACTTGAAAATATAAATATATATGAAAAATATGGGCTTACTTATTCAGTATATTGATAGTACTTGAAGTACATATTGACTCCCAACGCCCTTTGTAGTTAACTGGTAAAATGACCAAAATCACAATAACAATGAACAACACTTAACCATTCCCCAATCAAGACAAATAAAAGTAGAGAAACAAAATCTGTATCAGCACAATAATAAGAAAATTTAAATTGTATTTATTTGTAGGATTTCTATTTTTAAAGTGTTTGCTGTCTGCCCAGCACTAAACTGAATACTTTTTATTTCTCTTCTCATTTAGTTATTATGACTATGCTATGATCACATATTATAATTTCTAAGTTAATCTTTGGCTTCAACAGAAATGCCACATAAAAAAAATATGGGTAACGTTGCACAGCAGATAGGTTGTGCATCTAGGCTTTAAGAGTAGGTCTCGTTGGCTCTAATCCCTGTGCTGTTATCACACATCTCTTGCTCCTCTAAGTATCAAGTTAGTCTAAGGTGCTCTGCTTTGGGGCTTAGAATACATTTTATGTTGTATATTTTTATCTTACGTTTATCTTCTAACTATCTTTGATTTAGGACACTTTTAAGATATCCATATGTTTTGAATAAACTTTAACTGAGGACCACTTGTGAAAACACAGCATAAAATATGTGGTAAGAAAAAATCTAAATAGTAATTAAATCACTGTAATGGTGACTATAAACTGAGATGCTCTATATTCAAGAATCTACACGTGGTTCTAAGTATGCATTTTGGTTTAGTCCTATGTAAAGGGAGATAATAAAAAGCAATAAAACTCAAATGACTTACATTTGATAAATTGAGAAATATGTGCAGACAACATAGAAGAAGAGAAAAAAAATTAGGTGCCTTAGGACAGAAAGAGTTAAATCACTCTCAATTTCACTTTTACACTATGACCAGCCTTGGTTACATTTGTGTGTGTGTGTGTGTGTGTGTGTGTGTGTGTGTGTGTGTGTGTGTGTATTTTAATGTTTGAATAACATTTGAAACTTTTAGGTTTCAGTCTTTCTTAAAAGCATCTCTATTTTCCAGTTCATCTGGATAATATTGTAGTCCTTATGTGAACTGCAGTTTCTTCTTCTTTCTTTTTAACTTGGCTTAAGAGCACCTGTTCTATTGGCCTTTTTATCCATAAAAAACACATCTTTCATAAACACTTTTCATTGCCAGGACTGTAGGAAATGCAAATGTACCACATGTCATCTGTTTTGCAATTAATTGATGATAAAAGAGGCAGTGGCTTTATTATTATTTCTCCAAGGGTTATTTTCCAAGACAAGACATACTTCTTTACTTACTGTTGTGAGAATAATTCTCCATTGAGTACCCTGCCTCTAAAATAACTTTAAAAAGTCAACATTTAAACTGTCCTTCTCCCTCTAATTGAAGGATAGCTGAAATCACTACATCACACATATTATTCCATCACTTCTATAGGCTGTGAATCAGGGCACAAAGTGAAATGTTATAAAGTAACAACTGGAATTATTGTGACATAATGTGAATCTTTACAAAGTTATATTTAAATCAGCAGCCATTGTTATAAAAATAATTAAATACAAAATAACTACTAAGACATCTTCTCTGGTAGGTTGATTTGTACTAATAAACATTGAGAATGATTCAGACTTAACTTTTAGATCATTTTAGTCTCTTTTAATTGGTGAAAGTGAAGACTATTAAATCAGAAGTGTCTGCTTTAAGGGTTGGCCCATCAAGATGGTCTTATATCATCACATGGTCTCACTAGACTGTGGGGAATAATATCACTAATAGAACTGAAAGCATCTTATGTGGGAAAACTGAATATGAGGATCAAACAACATCCTCTGGACCCTTTAGTACTTTGGTCAACATAAAAGCATTCCTTTCTACACAAATGTGTTTGCTGTTTACTGAGCAAAGATGACTTCTTTACCAATTAAAGCAAGTGCCATAATTGTATCTTCCTTTACATACAATCAGTTGTCCACATAAAATATATGCTTTTACCTACATAGGGCATTTAATATTACATTGAAAAGAATTTAGAATACAAATAAATGTTTCTCATATTTTCATTTATTTTAGTTGGTGAATAATGTAGTCTTTTCCTTTATATGGTGCTTTGGTCATTTCATCCTATTCAACTTTACATTGACTTACATTGTAGTAGCTTGTTACAAGTTACGAACGGGAAGAGAATGTCAAAACCACTAATGGAAGAACATGCTTTAAATGTTGTATTGCAGTCTGCCACATCTCAACTGTTTCACAGGTCTCAATGTTGTGTTAAAAAAGAAATCATACTGTGGTCTTAAACTTGACATTCATGTTACTAGGCTGTAAGGATTTTTGCGACAACAGTTTAAATAGTCTGTTAGGCAATATGAGTTTTATTCTTTAGCTAAATGCCATTGGTAATTTTAGAACTATGTATTTCCCTTCAGCACTCTAGAAGTTGAAGATTATGTGCTCTGGCAGCCACATTATGTGATAAATCTGAGTAAATTTACATAACATTTCATTTCTTCCTAATGGGGGAAGGGAGTTTACAAAAGAATTAAAAGTCTTTTGAAAGAAGGTGCTATGCAGCGCAAATTATCACATATATTCAGTTTTTGTAATAATCAGGTATGGGGAGAAATTAACTGAACTTTGGGGAAGAGGTCAGCAGAGGAATGCAGAGACACTGGAATCTGGCAAATCATTTGTGCTCGGTTCAGAAGCAAAATTTAAAACTACAAAGAAAATGATGACATGGTAATTATTTTTATATTCCCTGCCTTTTATGAACGTTCAGAGGACACATAGAGGTATCCAATTTACTACCAAAGGGTGAAAGAACTCATACATGTTCACAGAACTGGCATTTGAGTTTAGTGTTGCCAGCACCTGTATCAAAAATTCAAAGTCATTGAAGTCATGATCACTCATGACAGAGCAGGACATTGTGGCATGGCTCATCTGATACCATAGGTATTCTGTGGTCCTTCCTTCCAGATCTCCACTTTACCCATTGCCTCATCCATTCCAGGAGATCGATCTCATCCCCGACCCTCACCCTCACACTCACTGTAGACTTGACTGCTGACTTCCCTTTGTTCTCTTTCATTGTCACTTTCTCCTTTATTTATATTCCCCTGGAAGTAAACTCCTTTCCTGAGCTCCATTCTAGAGTTGGGAGAAGCAGCTAACAGGGATAAGGTAAGGCTCAAAGACAAGGTGAATTACACAATTTGTTGATACAAACTATATATTTATAACATTGGAAGGACAATGGTTGCTATTTTAAGCCTTAATATGAACTGAGCATGAGAATTAAATGTTTCTTCTATTAAAATATTTGGTGTCAAAATATCACGTTCTCACTCATAATTGGATCTTGACCAGTTACTATAATACTATAAGAAAAGGATTGTCAATAGTGGGAAATTGCCGGGGTGGGGAGGGACGAGATTGTCAGTAGTGGGATTCTGACAGGGGTGGGGGAAACATATCTCATCAACAAGAGTAACTGCATAATGAACCCTGAATTGTACTCCAAGAATTGTATCTTTAAAATTAAAAATTAAACACACACACACACACACACACGCACACACATGCACAATGGTACACACCCTTTGTGGACATATTGTCTAAGGCAGTGGCTTGGCCCTAAGAGCCAAGTAGTAAAATAAACCATGAATTCTCACAGGTTGCAGTCAAATTCATCCTACTTGACATCCAGGGGGTCTTATGGTGTCTCATGCTATTGCTATTGCTAGTTTAACTCTACAGAGACTTAGATCAAAATTCATCAGTCATTTATCTGCTCAAACGTGGTATATTTAGAATTTATCTATATAACGTATATAAAGGTAGCATTATTCTAAGATCGAGCAGACAATCCTTTCATAAAGGATCATATCAGCCGGGCTTGATAGCTCAGCCTGTAATCCCATGCTTTGGGAGGCTGAGGTGAGTGGATTGCCTGAGCCCGCGGGTTCGAGACCCCCCTGGGCAACTTGGCGAGACATCATCTCTACAATAAAATTAAAAAATCAGCTGAGCATGGTAGTGCGTGCCTGTAATTCCAGCTACTTGGAAGGCTGAGGTGGAAGGATCACTGGAGCCCAGCAGGTCAAGGCTGCTGTGGCCAGGAGCGGCCACTGCACTCCAGTCTGGGTGACAGAGTGAGACTCCGACTCAAAAATAACTAACTAACTAGTTGAATAAATAAATAAAGGATCATATCTTCACCTAGCATTTTGATGTTGATGGTGTAGGATCACATCTTTCATAAGATGAAAGAAACTCAAGATGACCATTTGCTTTACTCTTTTTCACTTTTCAAATAAGTATGCCTGAGGTTGAATGACACACACAGGGAGATTGTTTCTGATGCTATTTAAGTTTCTTGCTGCCTAGTGACTGGTGGATTTGCCAAGGTCAAGAATGTTGAGGAGTTGTAGCCGGCTTGCAGAATTAGGGCAAAATGACAAAATGAGAGCTGGTGTCTTCTGAGCTCATTTTATTTCCTTTCTTTCTTGTGAAAATCTGGTCACTTTCTTTTTGCAGCAACTATATTGTGAAGCAACAGAGGCTAAAGCAATGTTTCACCTTGTATTATGAATTGGCAAAAAATTCTTCATGAAGCTTTAAACAGTCTGTCTATGTCTGATATTAAAAGGGAGAGTGGAGAGTAGAGAAGCAGTGAAGAAAAGAAGCAGGTAGGGAGTGAGGAGCAAGGGATAAAGATGATAGGAGCATGTCAGGAGCTGCACCCCAAAGCATCTCTGTTTGTGGTGGCACCTTTCCAAGGTAGAACTGAGTTCTCCAGTGTTCTCCTTTCTCTTCTGTCTGCCCTGGAAGATCTTAGTTTTAGCTATTTGCAAAACACTTGTAGATATCTAATCATGTTGTCAAGTTCTCAAGCCTTTCTTTGGGATGTTGCTTCAGTCAACACGCATAGCTTCAGATGTGGCTCAGTCATTACTCACAGCATTGGATGTGGCTCAGCCACCCATATACAGCATCAGAGGTGGTTCACCCCACATGCAGTATTGGATATGGCTCAGTCACCACATACACTGCATCAGATGTGCCTCAGTCAAACGTGAAAGGCGCCCAGGGTGTCTCTGGAGACACAGTGTGGTCTATACAACTGCCATACAACATGCCCCTAAACGTTTGGGCTGTAAGTAATCAGGCTTTTTAAAACAAACATTTTCCTAGAAGAGTCACTGAGGTGGCACAACATGTCACATTCACAAACCTATACACATATGTTAATTTAAAAAATGAGGATGTTTCTTTCTGAACCAGAATGTTGACTTTTTGTAGGCAATGGCATATAATTTTCTTACTGGGTTTTCACAAAAATTATTAGTGACCTGAAATGAATGTAGAAAATAGAATGTACTTTTTTAAAGAAATGAAGTGGTAATCTCTTGACTATAATTTATCTTATTCATATATATGTATATGTAGCTATTTAAATTTGATAAGAATTAAATTCTAAATAATCCATGTAGGGAGACTTTTGAAACATTAAAGATGAAATCCTTAAACTAATATATGAACATATTTAATAGCAGGGATGTAAAACATTTTGTAGAAATGTATGTGTCAATGGAACAGGATAGAGATTCCAAAAGCAAAGTCTCAATTTTTCAACCAACTCATCTTTGACGAAATCTCCAACAACAACCACTGGGGAGAGGAGAACCTATATAGTAAATGGTGCTGGGAAAACTGACTGATCACATGCAGAAGATTGAAACAGGTCCCCTACCTATCACCATATAAAAAGTTAACTCTAAATGGATCAAAGACCTAAATGTAAAACCTCAAATTATAAGAATCTTAGAAAATGCAGGAGACACTCTTATGGAAATTGGAACTGGCAACCAATTCCTATTCAGAACCTAAATGCCCATACCTTAAGAAATAAGATAGACAAGTGGGACCTCATCAAACTGAATAGCTTCTGCAAAGCAAAAGAAACCATTAAAAGAACAGGGAGACAGCCCACGGAATGGAAAAAAATATTTGCCAACTGTATATCTGACAAAGGCCTAACATCTAGGATCTACAAGGAACTCACACACGTCAAAAGGAAAAAAATAAACAGCCCCATTAAAAAGTGGGCAAAAGACATGAATAGACACTTCTCAAAAGAAGATATATGGGCAGTCAACAGACATATGAAAAAGTGCTCAGTCACGAATAAAATTTTAAAAATCTATATGAATACTGAAAAAAAATTGCAACACACATGATCATAAAAGGTTGGTGATCTTATTATATAAAAGGCTCATATATATCACAAGAAAATATAGACATAGATCATTAAAATAAAAATAAATGGCAAAAACAATTTCACAAGAAATGAGATGATTGAAAATTAAAATGTATACAGGATTTTTCAAACCTCAAATGAGACTAGATTATAGTTTTTAAAATATTGTTAAAATGAAGGGTAAAATAAACTCTAAAATGTTTGTGGTAAGTAAAGTATTTTACAGGCTTTTGGAAGGTGGTTTGGCAATTTAAAATCTCACGTCATTTAGTAATTCTGCTTCTAGAAACTTATCCAATGAAAATTAAGATTAAGTTTACAACATTGTTGTGAACAAACATGCTCTCTGCATATTTTGTGATACTGAAAATAATGAAAACCTACTAAAGATTCCACAAAAGAGTACTGAGACACTGCAGAGTATATGATAGAATATATTAACAATTGTGTGCTCATATTATGTATTATTAATATTAATGTATTACTAAATGTAAGTTGAAAAGGACTGCATATAGAAAATTTATACAATTTTGTGAAAAAATGGATATATAAATTACTTAATATAATTTCTTTTAAAGCTGTGCATATATACAGGTGTATATATCCATATATGCATATACATAGTATTCATCTATATACAAACCTCTCAATGTTAATAATAGTTAGTTAATTCTCAATGTCATAAACACAAAAAATATTGTTTACTTTCATAACTAAACAAAATATAAAATAAATAAATCTTTCTCCTCCCTTCTCCCATCTCTCTCACTTACCTATATTGAGTTTTTCCTGACCTCGTTCAGTGTCCCAGATGCCAACAGGAAGGTATAGTGGTGTTGGGCAAAAGGAATAGAATAAGATTACTAATTGAGCTCAGCTTGCTTTTTGGAGATCGGCCACCTTTCCCTTTGGTCTCTAAGAAACCAATAATGCACATCATATTCTAGAGCCTCTACTGGTATTTTGTAGGCAACTTCTCTACTCTGACACCCCTGCATGTGCTCTAGATAGCTATGTCATACTAGAAAAAAATCATTCCTTCACAATCCTCAATTTTCATCTACAATGAACGCCAAGCTTTTCACCTAGCTATGATATAATTGTTACAACACAGCTTTTAGAAAATATTTTGATCAGGAGTAAAACAACTTCAGGTCATCCTGCAAAACAAGATGCATCTTAGTTAGTATTCACTCCCTGAAAATTTTCAGCCCTTCCTAGAGAGAAGAAATTGGGTGGGTGGGGGATCAAAGAGAGAAGAAAAAGGAAGAAGGATGCAGTTATCTCTCAGTCTAAGTAAATGTGGCTTTAGAAGTTTTAAAACACTGATGTGATAGAAGGAAACTAATCTACCCTAAATAATTTAAAATCTTAAATAGAATTTTCAAGCAGAGTCAACTAGATAAATGACTCCTCTGACATATGGCAGCTAAGATCTCTTAGACACTATGATAGAGAATGGCTTCCAAAAATTAAGAAAGGAGGAGCAAAACCCCTAGTTATTTGTGAAAAAAAAGTCACGGAGCCATTTTTATGGTTCAGAAACAGCAATGAGTCTATCAATATTAGCAGAGAGAAACATTCTGGAGAGAAAAAAGACTGCAAGGGACAAAGGAAGAATCAATTACTGGACACATCTGAAGATGTAAGCCAGAATCACAGGTCTAGTGCTAAAAAAATCACCAGATAACTGAACATATTTTTACTTCTCCTAAGTTTCCCATTTAGTCTACTTTTTATTTATTTTCGCCTTACAACAAGCAAAAAACATCTCTCTATTTTTATAATAAGAACTGCCAGAAAGTTTAATTCATTCTACATCTGATTTTCCTTGACCACCTCTATCACATGAGGTGAGAGAAAGAACTGAAAAGTAAAGTATTATTAAGAGAGTAATTTGTAGTTTTCCAAAAATAGAATACACATAGAATTAAAAATGCATTTAGGCATGAAATCAATAGCTTGAACATAAGGTGAACTTTAACAGTGAAAAACAGTATGAAATTATCAAGAAAGCATTTGTTTGAGTTTACGTTTAAACTTCTAGAAGAAAAATAATAATAGTCACAAACATTTGGAGCACTTTTGAATTAGGAATCTTTGAAGCATGAAGATAAATTGATTCCAGGATGATTCCACAAAGGCACCAAAAAAAGTCATAAAGCTGCTGAGTGCATACAACTGTTGAATGTTTAGTCTATGAGCTCAACACGTTTTTCTAGGCCTGGGATGATGGAGATTTTATTGCAGATGGGCAAGATGGTTTAAGTTGGGGCAAGGCTGTCATTTTGATATACTTGTGAGGCTTAATGTTTCTATCCCTTGAAAAATCTTTAAAATGCAAATGTCAACTACACTTAATTGCTTCTAAAGTTTTGGCTTCTTGTAAAGGATTTACAAAGAGTAAATGTTTCCTACCTAGCATCCTGCATTAACTGTGTTGATTGTGTATGAACATATGTTCAACCTTGTAGTATAATATGCTTTTATTAGACTAATTACTTGAACACTTTACTAATGTAATATGTTCTATAATATAGTAGCTTATTAACATAAATCTTCAGGTTTCTTTATTTTTATTTGTTTATTATTGTACTGTGAGAATTTGGTTTTGGCTAAAGGACATACAATCAACCTTAATGGTGACCTAGAATTAGTACTTCAAATAGTTTAAATACTCAGAATGTTAATTTGGAGGATTTTTTAAAAAATCAAGATACTGATTAGGTGCTATAGCCTATATCCAGGAAAAATAACACAAAACAGGCATTCTACTATTTTGAATCTTGGCCCACGTGTCAGCTCCAAAGGAGTTGTTCATGTTTAATTGCATTCTGGGACCACATGTGTGTTCCTGCTTATTTACAAGTCTCCTCTCACCACCTCCTGGGATTCCTTTATCAATCTTCCATTTATCCTTTTAATCTTTACAGGGCTCAGTGAGTTCCATCCTACAGAGAAAACAGAACAGTTTGTGTACCTCCCACAACTCTTTACAAGATCTCATTTCTTAATGGTTGCATGGTAGCCCATTAAGCTGCTTTCATGGAGGGTATGAGATGCTAAAAAAAACCACAAAAAACAAAAAAACGAGATGAGGAGGCAGAACAGAAAAGAAATCCAGATATGCACTGGTCCTATGGGTGTGTGTATCTCTGGGCTTCAGCTGTATCAAAGAAAGAGCGGCATGTGGTTCCATCCTCTTCTTCTTGGAAGGATAAACTTTATAGGTCTGCTTTGATGGTGCAGTATAAAGAACAGAGACTCAGAACCGGATAGACCAAAAATGTGATTCAAATTTGAGTTTTGCTGCACTTGGTCTCTAGGGCGTTGGGTGAGTTACTTGAATTCTCTAAGCTACAGTTTCCTGAACTATAATATCAAGTTATCACTAATAGGAAACAATATAAATAATTTTATTTGCATGTATCATAGTTAGAAGTCAATAAAAGTCAGGAATTTCTAGTATTATTATCCTACACAATGGTTCAGAAAACAGTCCAGTTCTCTGTTCACCCACACACTGACGGCTTACTTAGCCCTGAGGTCAAGAAGAGCCTCAATTACCTTTCAAGATGACTTCATTTCATGGCTTAAATACAGAACATGAGAATGTACCTCTTCCCTGGATTCCAATAATCTAATCCCTTCCTGTGAAAAAAATACAAGCCACCAAGTATCAAAATCTGTTTTATGGGAGAAAAGAATCAACAATCACAATAGAAAAGAAAAAGTACAGAACTGAAGCTGTCTCCAATTTTTTATTTTGGATTTTTGGTTTCAAAATCTCCATATGTGTTCAGAGAACCCAACATGCCCACTGCTCACTGGTGCAATATCAACCGTATGTCTCCCACTTGTGTTGCCTCTGATATGGAGAACATATTTTCTCTTTAAAAAAAGTTTCCCTCTTGCTGTCTAACTTATTAACTCAAAATTAGTGTCTAAATGGATTCTTTCCATATATAATCTGAAAAAAAAAAACTACTCAGAGAAAAAAGAAGACAAAGTGGACATTAAACTTAAGTATGTTGGTGTCCTTAACTAACATTTGAGAATCTGTCTACATTCAGCAATCTCTAAAACCCTTCTTCCCACACTACTTATATCCACCATTCAACCACGGGTGTTGATCACTGTGAACATTGCCCAGTGTAACTTAAAGTTTCCGTATGAAGGATCTGTGCCTGTAGATCCCTCTGGCCTGACACTTGTTCCTGCCTAGTGGATTCAAACATAAACTTTGGAGAAAATTATAAGTGAAAGCTTAGCAATAAATTACATATATGAGAATCCATGAGGTTCTGGATTCTGAAGCAGCTATGCCAAAGACTCTTGTGGTACTGCTGTCTCTTGGTAGAATAAAACAAAATAAAATTTAAAAAGTAAAAAATAAAAAGGAATGCTCTTTGGTCCTTTTCTCTTGCCTCAAATTCAATTTCTTCTTTTTATTGTTTTATATATATATTTAAATTGACAAGATAATGCTGTACACATAAATCAGCAACCCATTTTTGGTAGATTTCCAAAGAAAAATGAAATCATTATGTCAAAGACAGAGCTGTACTCTCGTGTTTATTGCAGCATTATACAACAGTCAAGATATGAAATCAAACTGAATGACTGGATAAAGAAAATGTGGTATATGTGGTATATATACTGGCCATACCACCAAGTTTCAATACCTGTTTTTTGGGGGAAAAAAAATCAACAATCACAATAGAAAAGAAAAAGCACAGAACAGAAACTTGATACTTGATGGCCAGTATATATATCACATATATACCAGCGTATACACAAAAAAAATTTTGGGGTTTTAAAAAAAAATTTCACTAGACACAGAGACTAGAAATCTTGGTATATAATACTTTATTTCTTTCTCTTCTCCTGATTGCTCTCCTCTACAACATACAGACTCAATTTCTTGAGAAAAACTCTATACTGCAGGGGATGAGAAAGGTAAGGGAGTTCCTAGTGGTCCTTAATTGAAACTGTTTAGATGTATCCTAATCCCTTCGTCAAAACTTGTTCAATGACTCCATCTTAACTACAAATCAAGGGTAGATATAGGGAAGCACATGAATATTTAGCAAATGTTAACTCTGCCAGAGTGTGTATGCATACACTAAAATATGTGGGTATTTATTAACATATGGGCATAAAAACGCATCAAAATATTCTGAAAGCTTCACAATCTATTATTAACTAGTAATCCTGGGGAAGTGAGTGGGATTAAGTGGGTAGTAAACAGGAAGTTTTAAGATTTTTTTACTGTACATATGCATTGTGATTTTTACAAAAATCAAACTGTATGCATTTAAAAAAAAAATTTTAGTGGTCCTCATTTACCTTTTACAAATCTCCGTACTCCACTGACTTACTAATTAGTGCAACCAAGTTTCTGTCTCCACCACTTTATAAAAATAACACTCACCTATCTAATCAATGACCTACTAATTGTTAAATTCAGTAATCCTCCTTGAGTTTTGATTGTACTCAACTTCTTATAGCATTTGTCCCTGATAAGTATATGGCCCTTCATTGAAATTCTCACGTTTTATGACTTCACACTCTTGTGCCTCCTTACCTATTTTTCAGAATATTCTTCATTCTCTTTAATTTTTATCCTGTTTCTTATTGGCTCCTTAACTAATGGCATCCACATAAACTTTCATTATACTGTCTTCTTAAGCCATACTTTTTTCCTGGGCAATTTTAACAATATTCAGAGATTCAACTTTTACACTTCTAAGCAGAAGACTCGCAAATGTACATTGCAACCTCTCTCGTGGTTTTCTGCAGTCAATTTCTAATTATATGCCAGAGAACTACATATCAATGTACAGTGGGTAACTTAAACTTGTGTGTAAAATATTGATCACATAACTGCCTTCCCTACAATTTTCTCCCCATCCTGGGTTTCAAGTCTCACTGATATCATTTTCCAGGGAATGAACTCACCTGATCTTTAGTCATATACTGTTGAAAGATAATTCCCCATATTTACCAGCTATGTCTTTGGAAAAATTGGTAAAACGATCAGAATATTGGATTAATTATCTAAAAGATAAATATCAGTAATAATAATTTCCCCTAATTGTTGATGAGATTTTTATATAGGTAATGCATTTAGCAAAGTATAAAAGTTTTTTTATAATTTTACTAGACACTGAGACTAGAAACTTGCTATAATACTTTATTTCCTTCTCGTCTCTTCTCCTGATTGCTCTCCTCTACAACATGCATATAAAAGGATATCAGAGCAGATAAATTCTTTTGCTAAATTGTCTATTTCACTTTCTTCTTTCAAGAACCTCATTTTTTCTAAGTTGGATTATGACAATATCCCTCACTAATCTCCTTGCCTCAGTCTCAATAGCTTTTATTGGCTCCCATTGTCATCAGAATAATTTCCAAATTTATGAATCCATTAACAGCCAAGGACTTCTACAATCAGGCTCCAATTGCTCCTTCCAGCATGCTTCCTCACCACCAACCCTATGCTCTAGTTATGTCAAACAATATGCTTTTTCTCTTAAATTTTCTATATATTGTAAGTCATACATGTCCCTATGTCTAAACATCTCTTCCTTCCTCCTTTTTGTCAAGTGAGATTTTTCTTTAACGTCATCTCAAAAGCTTCTGCCACCATTTAGAGATGCTCTGGTGACCTCCTATCCTATTGAAGAATAGTCTCAGTTTGATGAGGTCCCACTTGTCTATCTTATCTCTTATGGCATGGGCACATGGGGTTTTGATCAGGAATTGGTTGCTAGTTCCAATTTCCATAAAGGTGTCTCCTGCATTCTCTAAGGTTATTATAGTTTGAGGTTTTATGTTTAATTCTTTGATCCATTTAGAATTGATTTTTGGGTATGGTGATAGGTAGGGGTCTTGTTTTAATCTCTGCATGTGGTCAGCCAGTTTTCCCAGCACTTACTGAATAGATTCTCCTCTCCCCAGTGGTTGGTGGTGGAGTCTTTGTTGAAGATGACTTGGTTGAAAAATTGAGGTTTTGCTTTTGGAATCTCAATCCTGTTCCATTGGTTCATATGCCTATTCTTGTACCAATACCAGGCTATTTTGATTATGCAAAGCCAAAGAAACCACCAAGAGAGTGGGGGAGACAGCCAACAGACTAGGAAAAAATATTTGCCAACTGTATATCTGACAAAGGCCTCAAACATGCCAAAAAGAAAAAAACAAACAGCCCCATTACAAAGTGGGCAAAAGATATGAATAGACACTTCTTAAAAGAAGACATATGAGCAGCCAACAGATACATGAAAAAATGTTCAGCCTCACTAGTCATCAACGAAATGCAAATTAAAACCACACTGAGATACCACCTAACTGCAGTCAGGACAGCCATCATCAATAACTCAAAAAACAACAGATGCTGGAGAGGATGTGGGGAGAAAGGAACACTTCCACACAGTTGGTGGAAGTGTAAACTAGTACAGCCTTTGTGAAAAACAGTGTGGCAATTCCTAAAAGATCTAAAAATCGACCTTCCATATGACCTCACAATCCTCCTACTGGAAATATACCCAGAGGAACTCAAATCACTCCGAAAAAGATACCTACACATGCGTGCTTATTGTAGCACTATTAACAATAGCAAAAGCATGGAAGTAACTATGCTGACCATCGAAAGAGGACTGGATAAAAAAATATGGTACATATACACAATGAAACATTATGCAGTCATAAAGAAAGACAAATATATGGACTTCACAGCAACTTGGATAGATTTAGAGTCTATAATACTGAGTGATCTGTCACAGAAGCAAAGAACTGAGTACCACATGTTCTCACACATAAGCAGAACTTGAACAATTACCATAATAGTATAAGAAGGGGATTGGCAGTAATGAGAAACTGCCAGGGGAGAGGGGTGCATACTTCATCAACAAGGGTACCTGCATAATGAACATTTGTATTCCTAACCCTGAATTGTACCCCACATCTTTAAAATAAAAAAGATTTTTAAAAAAGAATTATCTTCTCATTTTTCTCTTCCACAGTTATTGACTTTCATGTCTCTGCTATCCTTATATCATGGCATGTATCCTTTTACTTATTCATTCATTCATTCAACATAGCCTTTACGAGTGGATCTACTATGTCAGGTACCTTGAATGACTCCAGTGCCTAAGAGGAGAAACAAAAAAAACAGCAGAAGCACTAAAAGACATCAAAATTGATGAGTTCAAAAACTGTTTGGTGCAGTAAAAAAGCATCTCAGTAGATGTATTGCATCAAATGGAGAGTGACACAAAGATGTGCAACATGTGTACCGTTTTCTTTCTCACACCAAGTTCCTACAAAACCTGTCTGAGTCTCTTAATCCATCCCACTTCCGACATTTCAGTTATTTCACTGCATAGCCTACCAGGGCATTCCCCCCAAAGAAAACTGGAATTTGTTTTTTCTTTTTTGTTTTTTTGAGTTGGAGTCTCACTCCGTTGCCCAGACTGGAGTGCAGTGGCCGCTCCCGGCCACCGCAGCAGCCTCGAACTGCTGGGCTCCGGCGATCCTTCCGCCTCAGCCTTCCAAGTAGCTGGAACTACAGGCGCGCACTACCATGTCCGGCTAATTTTTGACTTACTGTAGAGATGAGGGCTTGCCAAGTTGCCCAGGTGGGTCTCAAACCCGCGGGTGAGGTGAGTGGTGGGCCCACTCACCTCGGCCTCCCAAAGCGCAGGATTACAGGCTGAGCCACCGAGCCTGGCGAAAACTGGAATTTATTTACCCCCCAAAAATTGTATATTTATTCTTACATTTTTAATCTTTTCACCTTCAAAATACTTTCCATTTGATACAATATACCTATTGAGATGCTTTTTTTTTTTTTTTTTTACTGCTCCAGGTTTTGAACTCATCTATTTTGATGCCTTTAAGGGCTTCTGCCATTTTTTGTTTTGTTTCACCTCTTACACATAGGCAAAACATTTCCCTTTCAGGACTTTCTCCAACCAGGGAAACAAACAAACAAAAATGTCGCTTGGGGTGAATAGGAAAGGTGGGGCACGGAGGTCATGCTGTTTTTGGTCACCAACTGCTGAACACTCAGCGGTGTGGGCAGGTGTGTTGTCATAGTAGAAGAACCAGTCACCTGTTTGCCACAACTCCAGACCTTTCTTTGGGAAATCATGACACCACCTTCTCAGAACTTGCGAATAAAAACTTTGGTTAACCATTTGATCCGGAGGAACAAATTCCTAGTGTACTACAAGGGACCCACTCTCCAAAAGATAATTCCTGTTTTTTGTGGGTACCTCCCTCAATGGTTATCAATTGTTCATTGGTCAAATCAGACTAGCGTTTACAACTCTCTCTATAAAGTCTATCTCTAAAAATAAAGTGTCAGATCAAAGAGATTTTCATCAGAAGGCTAGCTCACCTATTTGTAAGCAAATTCTCTCTGAACATCTGAAGTAGAAACTAGGTTTCCTTTTTTGCAGAGAGGCCTAACCCTGTCCTTTGAAATCTTTTCCTGCCAAACTTAGGAGAAAATATTGGCTAAAAGGATGCCTGAAGTTGGATGTCTCCTTGGAATTATTTATCACACCTGGAATTTTTAAGGTACTCCAGCTAATTTTTCTCTGAGGTATATTTTGATTATGCTTCTTTGGTAATAGTAAAATTATCTCAGGCTACTCAGGGAAGGTAATAGCCCCAAATCTCCATTCCAAAATGAAGTCAGCTCTGACTTATGAAACTTGGATGGCCATAGTCTCATCTCGAACTCTGCTAAATCTTTTTTAAAGTACCTGAGAAAAGGGAAAGGGGGAGAAGTGCCAGTGAAGTCAGGGTGTGAAGGCACAGAGGAGGCCGAGGCAAAGTCCAGAGCTTAGGATCCTTGTTCTAACTCAGCAGACCCCAAAAAGGAAGGAGGTTTAGTGGCAATGTGTGTTTCACAGCCTGTAAATCATGTCTGCACTCTACTGGGTCAAGATGTTTGTCAAGATTTCTTTTAGTTTCATATTTCCCCTCACACTCACCTTTTCCATGCAACATGTTATAAATGCAATTTTTTTCTGTTAGTGTACATTTGCATATGTAAAACAGCTCTACATTTTTTAGAAAAAGCTTTCTGTGTAGAAATTTTAAAAACAGTCTACATTCAAATCCCTGTTTTGTTTCTGAACCTATCAATTATGCAATTCCATATACTCCAATGATACATAACTTTGTAACTTTATAAGGGGACAAATGCATTAATAAAATAATGATAGCCTTTCTTTTTCAAATTTAGGTGCTTATTTCTTTTCAGGAGCAGTTAAAATTATTTAAATAACAGGATTTTTTGCTCTATGTGATTCTACTAGTTGGTTTATGTAATTTTAAAGTATTTATTATTTTGAATAGTTGCTATTTTTATGATATAAATGATAGGATTTAGCTTAATTATAAACAGAGAAATAACCATGACTTTATAATCTTCAGGAGAAGGAAATATTATATAGTCACAATAACAAATACACGCAGGTAAAAGTATTTTAGTGGGAGAGGAGTTTTAACCTTGGAGCAAGATTATCAAAATTTTCAGATCTAAGGCAATGGACATTACTTTTTACTTTTTTTTTTTTGAGTTGGAGTCTCACTCCGTCGCCCAGACTGGAGTGCAGTGGTCACTCCCGGCCACCGCAGCATCGACCTGCTGGGCTCCGGCGATCCTTCCGCCTCAGCCTTCCAAGTAGCTGGAACTACAGGCACGCGCTACCACGCCCAGCTGATTTTTGATTTATTGTAGAGATGAGGCAAAAAAATCTATTTGGTAATAAGGGAAAATCAGATTAATTTTTGGTGATTGCAAGCAGTTATGTTAATAGCTACCACTTGAATAATAACTTCACATTTTTTTAACATTAACAGACTGGAATTGTCTTTAAGTAAATTTTATGATTTTATAAAAATGTCTCGTTCCGATAAGCTAAAGTCAAAGATCCAGCTTAGGAAGGAACAAGGGAAGGAAGGAAGATGAAGGGAGGGAGGCGGGAAGGAATGGAGGGCATGAGGGAGGACTGCAGCTAGGAATTTAGGAGTGTCAAGAGGAATCTTGTAAAAACTTTGCAATGACACCCTGGACAATATGTTTTACTGAATATAGATCTATAGTTTGATCTGAGTATTTGAACTAAGTGATGTAAAGTCTGCTAAATGATACTTGGTTCCCAAATGGCTAGGTACCTAATGCTAAAATTAGTTTCTTAAAACATTTTTGTTACATATTAAGCATTGATGTAACTTCTCTAAGTAAAACATTTTCTTTAAGTTATTTAAGTACCTTATGATATGGTTAATGTTGTTACCTCCATTTCACAGACGAGTAAATTGAGGCACAGAAAACTAACTAGTATATATTGGCACAGTTAGAAAAAGGTAGCCATTGGTGTTTAACCCAGGAGGTCTAGTATCAAACCTACATCCTTAACCATTCTCTTTGTACATATGGACCAGTAAACCATTCAGAAATACTCATTGCTAACTTGTAAATTTTGGACACAGGTTATATTCCTCTCCTGCAGCAGCAATTCAAGAGATGCTTGGAAGATACGTAGCCATATTTCCAAATAAATACAGTCTTATTTTCCCACTACTTTCTCTAAAATAATTTAAATCACCATCTTAATAAACGCCTTGTCAGCCGGGATCAGTGGCTCAGCCTGTAATCCCAGCACTTTGGGAGATTGAGGTGAGTGGATTGCCTGAGCCCGCGGGTTCAAGACCCTCTTGGGAAACTTGGGGAGACCTCATCTCTACAATAAATCAAAAAAAACAAAAAAACTAGCAGGGCGTGGTAGCACGCGCCTGTAGTTCCAGCTACTTGGAAGGCTGAGGCAGAAGGATCACTGGAGCCCAGCAGGTCGAGGCTGCAGTGGCCGGGAGCGTCCACTGCACCCCAGTCTGGGTGACAGAGTGAGACTCTAACTCAAAAAATAAAAATAAAAATAAAAATAAAAATAAACGTCTTGTCAGCATATTTCCTGACAAATAACTGTTAAGATATCATTTTGAACAAAAGTTTTGTGTTCAGGAAGATGAAGTATTTCTGCTGTTTTTTCTCTTCTCTCCCACCCCATCAGCTACATTTCTGAAGTTTGGGTGCATCCTTACCAATGTATTCATTTAAGTTCCAAGTATTTAAACGTCTACTCCAGGAAAGCAAAACATTGGTGACCCTGAGAGCTGTGTTTTGGAAACTACCTTAGTGCTCTGTTATGGTCTGAGTGTAATTACCTTGACTTCCAAAAGTGACAAAGCTCTGTGTAAAATGACACGTAAATTCATACGCGCTTTTAATATTTTTGCTATGAAAAGAAGTCTAAGACGTAGCCTTACTTCCATTATGTTCACTCTTCATGCTGAAAACATTTTGCAGATTTTTTTTGGAATTCTCACAGAGAAAACAGAAATGCTGCCTTTGGACAACCCACGTTTTAATGATTGAAAACCCACTCAGTGCATTATAGTTGCTCAATAAAGGCTTGTTGAAAGGAATTAAGCTTTATCGATGGCTTGATTCCAAGAAAAACATCTGCTAGGATGATGCAAGTTCAAATTCAGGTGCTCTCTGTGTGGCTTATTTAGGCCAGGTGTTGAATAAAGGGTCTAAACTGAGACATTACAATGAAGAAAGGTGGACACAATTTAAAGCTAACTCGAACATGATGATACCTTACTTTTTCATCATGGTTGCCAGTTTTCTAACACCCTGCAAGGTAGGCAGTAAATATTGTGTCTCCTTGGAAGACTAGACAATTGAGACTCAGGGCAGTAGGAGTTTCATCTGCAAGGTTAGCCAGTTGGTGCGTGACAACACTAGAGTGGAGGAGATATAATTCCAGGCGACCACACAACACCGTCACTCAAAATAAAACCCTTCTGAAACCAGACAGCATTGTTTCTGTGCCAGATCTATTTATTCTACCTCCACCCGAACTTTCCTTCCCACAAGACTTAATTACTCATTGCTAATACCACTCACATTCAAAAGTCATGTGTGTGGTATTCATTAAGAGAGAAAAATAACATAAAATAGCTCAGTGACGTATCTCCTTCCCCCAGGAAGAATGAAATGACTCCCACAGACAGTGGAGCCTTAGGGTGCAGATGATAGAAACAAGTGAGAAGGGAGAGGAGGCGGGGAGGCCAGAGTCTCAGTGGGTGGGGTGGATATTTACATGAGTCCTCGCCTCACTCCATCAACTTTATTACTCACCAGTGCGCAGCAATTACTCCTCTGCCCTTAACATTTCCCTTGGACAAGTTGTCTCATTGTGCTGCTGATGTTCATACACCTTTGGAGTGGGGTACTTTTGAGTGTCCCGGAAGGTTAGATACATTTTTGTTAGAAAGGGATCCATCTTGCATAATTCTTAACAGCGCAAATTAAACATAACTTTGAGATCATAGCTAATATTTTATTTCTGTGTGGCGGCTGAACTGCTGTTAGGAACACTGAATTTAACGTTGTTCTGAGACAGGCGGGGGCTCTGCAGTGTCTGCATAAATGCCTAAGTTGTTTGTGGTTCAGCAACAAAATAATCTCAGGCTCTGACCCCAAATATACATAGGCCTGAACTCTTTATTTTCCAAAATTTGTTGGGCCTTCACTTAGGAGGTGAGGAGGGAAGGTAGGATCCAGAACTGTAAAATGTCGGAATTTGGCTGGATCTGAATGTAAGGAACATTGAAAATGAAGTTAAGCGTCTTTTGAAACTGTCAAACCTGTTTTGGATATCCAAATAAATGCATCAAAAATAATGTATTGACTTATAGAATTTTGAAAACCTCCAGATCTAAGGAGCACATGTGCTAACTATTAGATTTTTCTCATTGAAAGCCTAGACTGGTAACAGAACATCTAAGACCAGTTTCTTCACTTCCACTGGAAAAGACCAAAACTCTAGGAACTGGGTCTCATATTCCAGAACCTAAGGAAATGATATCAATCCTAAATAGCCTCACTGAATCTAGAAACACTTTAGTCATGAACTCTTTTTTTGGATCCCCTCCAAGTAATGGCAACAATTTTTTTTCAA
Source organism: Carlito syrichta (assembly GCF_000164805.1). Taxonomy (NCBI): domain Eukaryota; kingdom Metazoa; phylum Chordata; class Mammalia; order Primates; family Tarsiidae; genus Carlito; species Carlito syrichta. The sequence goes on from NW_007247207.1 coordinate 32,275, forward strand.
TAAAAACAACATATTTTTGTAAGCAAAATGCTATGTACTGAAGCTTTTGTAATCTGGGTTCTGAGTAAGCAATAGAACAGCATGGAATACGAAGAAATAATTAAGGTCAATGATGAGGCTTAAACTGAATCCCTATGTTAGGTCAGCTTTGACTATCTTTTCAAAGAGTAGGTGTCAGGAAGTGCTGTTAATCTGCCAATCAGATTAGCCTGGATCATTCTGGCCACTTGTAACTAAGAAATATATCACAATGTAGCTACAGGGTCAGAGAATGGACGAGAGTCCAGGGAAAACAACCTGGCTAGTCTGGGGAAAATAATACTGACTCACTTTTCTTAGTAGAAAACACACGTGGAGGACCTGCTAATACAAGGTATAAGTCTAGGCACTTCAGCACTTTGACTTAGGCATGTATTTTATTCTCACTGAATTTAATATATAGCTATAAATATCCATAATTAACAGCAGAAGTTAATACATTTCACAAAAGAGTAATAACAAATGTGCTATGTCAGCTCAAAGGAGTCTAAAATCACTCCTGATATACCAGAATTTAGTCAGAATTAAAGAAATACAGGATATGTGGAGGTACAGGCCATTCCAGACAAAGGGAATATTATTTTAATAAATAGATAACAAAGCAAATAATATTAACAAAGGCACAAAATTCAGGGAGTGTAAAATGGCTGTATTAAACTACCTGCTTGGCTACATAAATAGAATGAGGACTCAAGATGAAAATTCTTTCTTTAGGTAACACAGAAGATTTTGTGTATCTATTTATTCAACAGGGAAGTTACACAGGAGCTATATTTTGGATTGATATGGCAATTGTGTGTATGTGTGATATATTGATAAGGAGACCTATAGAGAGAACATTACTACAATTTAAATAAGAAAAAATAGGGCAAGAGCTTGTTGGTTCCAGGCAAAGGAAAGAGACAATGACACAAAAAATTTGGGGTGAGTTGCCAGAAAAGTTAGTGGTACCATTAACAGAATTGGGAAATTCGAAAAAGGGAAATATTTGCAAGGGGAAATGAATGAGCTCGGTTCCAGATAATGCCTTAGAGATCACAGTTCAGATAATCTAACTCCAACAGGAATTAGAAATCCAATCTCGAAACCCAGAAGGGAGACCAAGATGGTAAATATAGATTCGAGAGTCATCTGCTGCCTAGATGCAATCACTGAAGCTGACAGATTAGAGGAGAGTGTTAAGGGAATGATAGCAAAGGGAAAGAGGAAATTCAAGGACAAAGATCCTAATGTCTTTATTTGGGGAGTAAAAATGTTGAACTTCCAAATAGTCATTGCTTCATCAAGTGCATTTTTATGTGTGTGCTTACAAAATATTTTGGGACTATTTGCAGTATTCTTATGACAGAAGTCTCCAATATGCTACTTAGTAGTAGTGAACAAATTTTTCTAGAGATTTGAGTTTCTAGTGCAGCCCAACTATGTCGTGTATGACAACAGTGATGGGGATCATTATAGTGGCTGTTCATCTGTGTATGCGTGTGTTGTGGGGGCAGGTATAAGTACAATTTGCTTATCTAAAAGAGCTAAATAGGGAATTGTATACAACTATCTCCATCATAATATCAGCAGTATTACTAAAAGTATTAAGTGCAACACATAACATTTACCCTCATGACTAAGACCTGAAGTGGGTATACTTGTCAACACTTGATACACAAGAAAGTGGCTTAGCACAGCTCAATGTCTCTCTCAACTCACAACATTATTAAGTAGTAATAACTCACAACATTATTAAGTAGTAGAAAAAGATTCCAATCATTGACTCTAAAACTACGATCTTAATCATTATCTTGTCCTGCTTTGAGGTTATTCCTAAATCAATGGTAAAAGACAGTCTGCTAATTTATTCTATTATCACTATGTATTTATTCAATTATACTTTGATATAATTTAATTTTTGAATTAATATATAGTAAAATTGACTTTTTGGGTGCACAGTTCTATGATTTTTAACACACATATAAATTCATGTAATATTCACCACAGTCAGAATACAGAACAGGTTCATCACTCCAAAAGCTCCCTGCTGCTATCTCTTTGGAGTCAAATCCTTCCCTGCCCCTAGTCCCTGACAGTCACTGATCTGTTCCCCATCACTATGGTTTTCTCTTTTCAAGTGTCTAATTGAAATGGAATCACACTGTATGTAATATTTTAAGACTGGCTTCTCTATCTCAGCATAATGCCTTTGAGATTCATCCAAGTTTTTGCATATACCACTAGTTTGTTGAATAGTTTTCCATTTTATGGATGTAATCCAGTTTGTTTATCCATTGACTAGCAGATGAACATGTGTGGATGCCCCCCATCCCAGTTTTTTAGCAATTATGCTTAGAACTGCTGTGAACACTCTCTTAACGGTTATTATATAAATATAGGTTTTCGTTTCGCTGGAGTAAATACCCAAGAGTGGAATTGCTGAGTCATGTGGTAAGTGTACTTATATCATTTTTTTAAAAAACATATTTGCAGTAAAAGAATCCTGTTGTAACATCTACAGCAAGCCATCTTGATTATCTGTGAAGAAGTACTGCAAAAATATACTCCAAGTGAAGAAAAGAGTAGCCTACTAAGTGAGGCTGTGGTAGACAGAATCCAGGAAAGTGTCAGCTGAATCCCCAGAAATGCATACAAATCATGTAGCCCATTCTCCACGATCTTCAAGGAAAGCAAATGAGGCTCCCATCCACTGAGACTTGTCACATTGTGAGTTTTTACATGACTGAGGCCAAATGAGGTCTCTGAACTCCCAAGCCATGAGACAGAACTGTTCTGGAAAGGAAAATAAAACTCTTCTCTCGAGAGAAGCCACAACAGAAGTGCGACTAGGACTGATAATTACGTATTTTGAAGATGAAGATATACACACTTTGTTTTAGACTTTAAAGATTTTTCTAATAGAGTATATGAGTTTGTGTATCACAAATTTTTCTCGATGTTCTGAAGTTGTAAATACTAATTTGAAGTCTTTTGTAAATATTTAAACATGAGTGATATCCTTTTGTAAATATAACATCATGTCAAGAAGTTGTGAAGAGCTGGTTCCATTCTGGGCATTTTGAGGTCATTATGTATAAAACAAATGTTTAATCCTAACCAAATATCCCCTATGTAAATAACTATGCAAGTTATACTAAACAACATTAGCTATAATAACTTATAAAGCCTATATGTTTAAGAGCAATGTTCATTTGCTATAAATAGAGTAATTATTATAACTTATGTTTCTCCATTAGTTGGATTCTTCATACAATGTTTTTTTTTTTAAGGTCTCCTGAGTTTGGCAGATCATAAAATATTTTTAAAATTCTAGTATTTTTAACTGTAAAAGAGAAGCATAAAGGAATTTAGTGGCCAAGAAAGGTATATTTAAAAATAGAGTTTATTTCTACCTCAAATGTAATGTCTCTGAGGGGAAATGCTATCCTGGAAAGGGTGAGTTTAGTGAGGAAGGAGGTGGCAGAAAAGGGTAAAAATGATGCAATCATTGTCCATTTTGCCTAAAGATTATTGATATAATTACACAGAAAGTAAGCGTATCTAAAAGTACCACCACAAGTTTGTGGTGGTCTAAAAATCTCCTATGCCTTTTTTTTTTTTTTTTGGAGTGAACCGATGTCAAACTCTGTTTACCTTATGAGGGTATAGAAGATAGCTCAACCCCAGAGTTACATATGATGTTCTACATAGATGGTTTATTTTCTTTGTAATAAATAAAAACAATTAGTGATTATTTTTTAAAGAGGAAGAAAATGATGAAAGTATCAAGTTGAAGGAAAAAACCGAAAGTGACACTGGATGAAAATGGAGACTTCACCACATAGAGGAGAGAGAAGTATGGTCCTCACAGCATAAGATAGTGTCCTGGAAAGTAAGACCTCATCATTTCTTTGATGACAACAGGTAATCTTGATGTTTCTTGAGAGATTATCTCTTAGCAGGATTGTCAATATTTATGTGTGATCTATTGATTTAATATCGAATGCTGCTTTGTGGCTAATCATTCCTGGGTTTTTTTGTTTTTTGTTTTGGGTTTTTTTGAGTTGGAGTCTCACTCTGTCACCCAGACTGGAGTGCAGTGGCCACTCTCGGCCACTGCAGCCTCAACCTGCTGGGCTCCGGCGATCCTTCTGCCTCAGCCTTCCAAGTAGCTGGAACTACAGGCCCATGCTAGCATGCCCAGCTAAATTTTACTTATTGTAGAGATAAGGTCTCGCCAAGTTGCCCAGGTGGCTCTCGAACCCACGGACTCAGGCAATTCACTCACCTCAGTCTCCCAAAGTGTGGGATTACAGGCTGAGCCACTGAGCTCGGCTCCATTCCTGATTTTAATGGTTTGAGAGACCCTTCAGTGATTTGTTATCCATGCTTTAAATTCAGGTACCTGTGCAATTGGTCCACTGAAGACAGTGTCCTAGGCACTATGATCACCTATGATCTATCTTTTCGTGGACAAGAGAAGACATGGAAACTCTTCTTCATTAATCCATAATGGAACACTAACAGAATTAGACTGGGAGATTATAAAATAGAGGGAGAAACATTTCAGGCCTGGGAAATGGCAGGAGAGGGGTGAATTAAGAGTTAGAGTAGGTGAGGTCAGGGCTGGAGACAAAGTGCTAGGTGCTGGAATACTCAGTTCATACTCCAGCTCTGACATCCATAGGCTGGTTGCTTTCCCCATGAGAGCCAAAAAAGCCTCCTCATTTTGAATGGAGTTGAAGCTGTAATTAATCATAAGGCTAAGGTGGGAATGAGGGGTGCTACTCAGGGACCGCAGTATGAAGACCGACAGCCTCGGCCAGGGGCGGGGGCATAAAGAAGTGTTGAACACCTAAAGAAGAATCACAAATCTAAGGGCCCAAAATCTGAGGGGATCAAAGTAAAAAATAGAGTTTAGGATACCAGAGCTAGGACTCATTTGTTGGGGTGCTAATGGCAGATATTAGCATAATATCAGTATTGTTGTCAGTAATAATAGTAGGTTGATGACTATCAATGATTTCTTTCCCACCTCACATTAACAATAACAATCTCTTTAAGGGGATGGATGACTGGTTTTGATTCACTGATTAATAAGGTTAATATCATTAGGTAAAAATACTATATATGGGCTAAGAGAACTAGGAAGAATAAATTTTATGGAACAAACCACTCTCTACTCTCTGGAAACACTGTCACAGAGCTCAAGTTGGTCAGTGTGGAATTGCAAGTGCTTATTGACTACTAAATATTCAGACCAGGCATGTTAACTGAGTAATATCTGCCATGTGACCCTCCACTCTTCTCAAAAGTCGTATGTCTCATGGTTGGAGATATTTTACTGACCTTAAGAAATACAGTGACTTGTTTGAAGTGGCAAACATGAAAACAACTAAAATGTCACACACATATATACATTTTACCATCTATTTTCCTACAGACACATTCCATTGAGAGTAGGGTATGTTCAGGCGTACTTAGAGCAAGATATTACCTTTATGAATGTTTTTTTTTTTCCTTTTATGAGAAAGGTCTTGCTATCTTGCCCAGGCTGGTCTCAAACTTCTGGCCTCAAGCAATCCTCCTGTCTCAGTCTCCCAACATGCTAGGATTACGGGCATGAGCCACCACTCCCAGCCATGAATTCTGTTTTATAATAGGTAATTGTTTTTCATCATTGGAGAAAAGAGGATTTTTAATCTATTACCCCATCAGTTACTTCAGATTCCTGGTTAAATGAAGAAACTAGACTCAAATTCCCATGTTTAGTTTTTTTTTTAAAGAAATTATGATATACTGATCATATTAAAGAAAATTCTGTCAACAAAGTGTCAGCATTGCTGAATCCTCAGATACCAAATATCTCTTTTTTTCCCACAATATTTTCCCTTCATTGTTCAAGGGAATACATGTTGTCACAGTTACAACTGTCATATATTCTGCTTCTTCCCCACATTATATCAAAATATTTTCCCATGTTTTCTGTATAACTTTTGATTTAAAATTTTAATAACTTTTAATTAGGTGTTTAAAGCTTATAATATTTCCTTACCAGGAATATTAAGACAAAGACTGTGATATGAGGTGTTTGTGTATAGATAGAAAATAAATACAGCTAAAATATAGCTATAGGTATCTATTGCTAAGGTCATACTGAAATAATAGAGATTCTTGATTATATCACAATAACCAAGGTTAAGCCCTTGACTTGGCTGATCAAGAATTTTAAAATTGATTTTGTTTCAGTATTGCTAAACACTTACTTTAGGTATTATTATTTTCTGGTAGGCAAAAATCAAGTTATATATATGTAGGATGATAGATAATTCACCTTAAGAAAACACTTAGATTGTTAAGTGTAAGAAAGAAGAACAAACCTAAACATGTTTTTGCTTCACCCATCACTAATCTGAGCCCTGAGACTCCAGTGAGTGCTTCCAGGAATGTTTTGAGAGTCAGTGGGCCTTTGTACTTGACTCTTCAGCTAACTCTCTGGGTCGATGACAGCTGCTCTTGCAATTAGCCCTTCCCTGACCTCATGGTCAACCACAATAGCCTTGGAGATTTCGGGAAGGGAAACTATTACTTTTAAGGTATCTGGACAAGACCTGCATGTGTGCAAATTAATACAGGGACTGTTTTCTGTGCTTTATTCTCCTTCTTCTCTCTTGGTTACAAATTGTCCCCATCCTTATGTGACAGGCACATCTGGTTACCTACTCTAATGGGGGCAGAAATGGATCTAACAGGAAAGGGAAACCATATAATACTCCCCAGGAATGTTTAAAAGAGGATTCCTCGACCTTTCATGGAAAACAGGAGCCTTAAAGGGGCATCCTACGTAAATTAAAAATGATTATTTTCTAGTTTTACTTTTCTCTTAGTTCAGAGGGTAAAAAAAATATAGAATAAGATGATACTAGGATGTATCAAGAGTATAAAAAACAGTACAAGAAGCAGTTAAAATCTTTAACAGATTGCAATGGTAGGTTTATAATGAGCGAAACTTTCTTCCCTCTCCTTATCATTCTAGACTCTCTCCATCTTATAAAGAGGTTGCAGGCCATGAGTATTCACTCTCTTCAAGTCTATGTCTCTCTTCAAGGCAGACTGAGGCTCACAGTCTAGTTTCAAGTCATTTGGAGGTGGGACGAATGACTCGATCTAAATAAGTCCACTCTATCTATCCTTCATGCTGTCCTTTGACTTCAGTCAGGTAGAGCTGTCTACAAGTTGTAAGAAATAGGACTGAAATGGGGAAGGTCAATCAGTCAGTGAGCACACCCACATAAGCCTGACATGTAAGAAACCTAAGAGTCAAGAGAAGCGTTGGAACAATGAGAAAATAACTGCTGAGAAAGGAGGTGCTAAGAGCAGAGTAGATAAAGATATAGTTTGGGGAACTGTGGGATTAAGAGAAAAGAGAGATTGAAAGTGAAGCTTGAGTACAGGTGAGTGGAGAGCTCTTAGCAGTTCTGATGTGAGCAGTCACAATCGTGAACACCTATACAAAATGGTGAACACTTGTCGAAATACCACAGCATATAGAATTTTTCTAAGCCTTTTCAAATGATGGTGATACATGTACAAACTTGCCCAAATTGGGAAAGGAGAAAAGAAATGAAACATTAAAGGATAGTCTCAAAGGGAGTAGAAAAATATATTCTTATTTTCCAAAAGGTCTATTGAAAACACCATTCTAGAACTGCTGTTCACTTTCTCTCTGTTCCCAAAATTTTTCATAATGAAGATGATTACACACTTACGTTCACCAATTATATTTTGTATATTATGACAACACTGCCTAAATTTCTTTCTAGAAAAAAAGAAACATAAATTAATAAACATCAGAAAATTTGAACTGTTAAAATAAAAATATGTTTTCTAATACTGGACAAATTATTCAATAATGTAACCAAAAATATCACAAAAGAAGGATTTTTTTGAATTATAGCTTTAATCTGCCCATTACAGTTGTTTCATTATATATGACAATTCTTAAAAATTAGACAATGTCTTTCATATTTATGTACTGAGTTGTTTTAGTTTTCAAGACACTTAGAGACGTACCATGAAGAATATGACTTTGTTTTATTATTAATATCTTAAGTGCTTATACTAATTATTCAATGGGAGCTGCCATATTACATAGGAAATGTCCATAAATGTTTATCACTGAACTAAGTAAAAAATAAAAGGAGATGTAACAAGTATTTGAATATCACAAACAACTGTCAAATAAATAAAGATTTTTAAAAATAGTTCTAAGAGAAGGAAAATGCCCTTTCCTCCAGATATTTAACAGGAAGACCAAAGAAATAGACAAAAAGTAAGTCATTAATGACAGCAGTCATTCCAGGAATTCTTGATGAAATTAGCATTTTAAAATATTTCCAGTAGAATTAAAATTTAAATTCTCCTGTGAAACATCAATTGGCAATAGGCAAAGAGGTCTTTACCCATGGAGGTCAGAGAGTGTTCCCAGAAGACAGGAAGAATAGATAACTCTTTTTCCTCTAGTCTCTCACACACACTGCCAAGTCCTTGGCAGCTGCCTCTATTTAAGCTGCATCAGAGCAATGCCTGAGGGATTTTGAAGTTGCTGCTTTGACCGTATTAGTGATATTAAACCAATAAGTGCGTGGATTATTCAGATTGGTGTCCTTGAATGATCTCAAGACCTTTTAGCAGGTAACATCTAAGTGCCAAGAAACTTGACTTAATTAATGCTAATGGCATTGATCTTTAATAAAAAGTTTTCCTGTAAAAAAGGTAGTTGTTAGTTTTTTTTAAATAGAGTTGTAAGATGTATACTGATGATTCTCACTGAGAATCCATTTTTCCCCTGACCCCACGGGACATATGGCAATTTCTGGAGACATTTTTGGTTGTTACACCTGAGCAGTGAGAGCACCTAGTGGATGTGATACAGAGAGTCCAGAGATGCTGCTTAACATCTTATAATGCTTAGAACAGTCCATTCCCCCACAACAAAGAATGGTAATTCCAAAATGTCTTTAGAATTGCTATTTAGAAACTGTAATATACACATATAAAGATAAATTATCATGCAATCTGAGGGAGCACCAAACTACAGACACTTCAAGATTTTGATTTATGGTCATGAAAAATTCTGACATAGTACATTTCCCCTGTGCCTAAACTACTCCCTAATAATAAATTAGGCTTCCCATGACAGTGCATTAACTGTTTAAAACCACTAGGGAGCTGTTCAATATGTTACTACTTTGATGTATTAAATACAGCCTTAGGGTATTTAGAAAGTTAACGGAACTTTCAAAGGTGCCTAATTTACAAGTGAGCATTAAGAAAACCAACACATGTGAAAGGGACATAAACACACTTAAAAAGGAACACATAAACAAGCTCAAGTGTTCAGAGGACCAAAGTGATCGAAGTTAGGTGTATGTGTATGCGAGTCGAAGGGAAGCGGGTCATTAGTTAGGAATGGCTGGAGGTGAGTTTTGATCTGACTTTTCAAGAAAAAGAAAATTGTAAATTAGTTAGGAGGACATTCTAGCAATTCAGTAGCTCTCGTTAACATAAAACAGAAGTGGTTAATTGCTAATTCAATTTCCTGAGAGTTTTCAACAAATAGGAGTTGAAGAAGGAGAATAGTAGCTGCTGAGCAAATACGGTTTAAAATTAATATATCTTTTGAATACATTTTAAATAGATTTTTATAACAATGTTAATGTTCTGGACATCTCGAGTAAGATTGATGACTTTAAAGTAAGTTTGATTTTTTTTTTTTTAGTTTTTGTAACATTTTACTACATCACAAATTTAGCTCACCAATTGCATGAGAGGAGAAGCTGACCTAAATCTATCTTTGTATTTTTGATTTTAAAAGAATTAAGTTTTAAAGGTGAACTCTTTGGCCATAGGGTTTCACACAGTGGGGATGATGAATTTTTTTTTTTTGACTTGTCACAGAGGCTTCTGGAGAAAAGAAGACATTATAGCTCTGGTTGTTAGAGCCTGTTTCTTTCTTGACCAACCACCAGAGCCCTTTTCAGCATATGCAAAGAAGGGAGGGAAACTCAGACACCAGTTGCACCACTGGTAAAATAATATTACTAATAGCATATATCTTATTTTATTGTCTAAATATACCTTATACATTAACTTTAGTAAATGAACTTTTTCATTGTCAATCTAAATAAGTTTTCTAAAAGAAAATGATATGTATTGGGGAAGAGAGCATTGCAATGGGAATACATGTGCCATAGAAAACTGTGTGTGTATTCAGGGACATAAGGGAGGGCAAAGGTTTTTAAAGGAAAAAAGATGAAGAGGGTTACAGAATTGTTTTGAAATAATTAGCCTTAGCTATACAGATCAATAACAAGGGTGATGCTAGTCCAAGGTTGGAAAAGCAGTTGCTGTTCAGATGTACTTGTAGAAGTATTTTTTTAGGTAAGGTTGACATCTGCACAAGTTGTGTTTATGGGAGAGTCGTTTGTGATAGTTTTTGTAAGTAGGTTGCAAGTGTGAGATTGAGAACACTCTCGTTTTAGCATTCCCTGACTCTATTTGTCAAGGTGTTTGTTTTTTTTAATTTTAATTTTTTAAATAACATTAGTGACCTTATCTTGATTTTGACATCATATTTTGGGAAACAATTTCATAACAAAGCAATTTTTAGGGAAAGTTAAGAATTTTGGAGTACTTCCTCCTCCACTAGGGCCTGTTAAATTTGACCTCCATGGTGAGGTCAAACACCCGAAACAATATAATTACCATAACAACTATCAACAGATCGGTGATGGTTAATCTTATGTATCAACTTAGCTAGGCCATGGTACCCATATTTGGTCAAAAATATCTTAGATGCTTCTGTGAAGGTATTTTTCAGATGAGATTAACAACTAAATGGCTAGACTTTGAGTAGAGTAGATTACTCTCCATAAAGTGGGTTGACCTCATCTAATGAGTTGAAGGCCTTAACAGAACAAAGACTGATCTCTCTGGAGGAACGAGGATCTCTGCCCCAACTGCCTCTGGATTCAAACTTCAACTCTTCCCTATGTCTTCAACCTGCCACCTATGCTAAAGATTTTATACTCATCAGATTCTGCAATCTTTGTGAGTCAATTATTTAAAGTATCTCTCTCTCTTTCTCACAGGTCCTCTATTTGTAATGATTCAACTTACAACTTTTTGACTTAATGATAGTATACCTACAACCATTCTGTTTTTCACTTTCAGTATAGTATTCGATAAATTATATGAGATATTCAACACAATTGTAAAATAGGCTTTGTGTTGGATCATTTTGCCCAACTATGGGATAATGTAAATGTTCTGAGCACATTTACGATAGGATAGACTAAGTGATGATGTTTGGTGGCTTAGATGTGTTCAATGCAATATTGACTTATAAAATTTTCAATTTACAATGGATTTATTTGGTGTAACTCCAGTGTAAGCCAAGGAGCATCTGTGTAGAAACACACACATACACACACACACAAACACACACACACTAGGACTTCTGTTTCTCTGGAGGACCCTGACTCATGCAAGATCAAAGGCAACAGACCCAGAATACTGGGAATCTATATACTTTCTTCCTTCATTTGCTCCTTCCTTTCACAAATATTTGGTAAATGTTCTCCTGTTAGGAGTTACTGCATAAAGGCTGGGATAGGATGCCAAGCAAGAGCAGACATTATCCCTGCTGTTACAGGGCTGCAGAACCTATACTAGAAAAACATTTCATAATTGTCAGAGTTAAAAAGGGACATTTGGAATGTATCCTAAGCGTAATTTGTATCACCTTATACCAAAGTTTCAAGGTACATAAGTGTAAGTGATAGAACCAAAAAAAAAAAAAAAATTAATAGATGAACATACAAACAGAATGAAAGACTTTAACCCACTATTCTTACTAGCTGACAGAGTAGACAGACATAAAATGAGCCAAGGTATAGAAGATCTGAATAATTTACAAAGATCTAAAAAGTAACAAAGTAGATGTAATTCTTATACGTATGACTGCACCCATATTCTTTTCATGAGCACACAGAACATTTATGAAAATAAACCATATAGTAAATCATAAATAAAGTCTCATTTTTCCCCAAATCTGGGATAATGCAGGGTATATATTGAAAGTAAGCTAGAACTAAGAAGTTAGAAACCCTGAATGGCCGAAATAATAAATAAAACATTAGATGATATATTTAATGTTAACACCAAGTTAAAGGAGAAAACAAAACTAAAATAGTAAAATATTTGTAAGTAGTAAATTATATCAAGAATGCAGCTAAAGGCGTGCTTAGAAAAAATGTATACCCAAAGTACACATTGAATAAGAATACTAAAATAAACTATTTAAACTTCCTTTTCAAGCATCTACAACCAATATATCAGATTAATTTTTTGATGAAAAAACATGAATTATAAAGATTAAAAAAGGAAACGAGTTTTAAAAATATAAAAGCTATCTTAAAAATTCAAAAACACAAAATACTGTTTAAAAGATACTAAAATAACAACTCTCTGGTAAGATTGATTAAACATAGAGAGATTGTGAATATCAGAATTAAAAGGAAATCTCACTATCAATATTGTAGACACCAAAAAGTCATTATGTACATTGGTAATATGACAATTTGGGTTAAAATTTTTAAATTCTTTAAATAAATGTACCTCAAAACTGACAGAAGAAATTGAAACTTCTGTTAAAAACATCCTCACATTAAAAAATTTCAGACATATTTGGCTTCACTGACTAATTCCTCCAAACATATTTGGTAGAAATAACACCAATCTAGCCCCCTCAATCTATTGAAATAGAGAGAGACAGAGAGAGAAAGAGAGAGAGAGAGAGAGAGAGAGAGAGGCACATTCTTCCAAGAAATGAACATGTTTTCAAGACATTTGCACAGAACATGGTATGTTCAAGGATTGAAAAACTCAATATTGTAAAAATTTTAAGTCTTCACAAATTAATCTATAGATTTGGTGTGATACTAATAGAAAATTGTAAACTCTTTCTAAACTGCATGTGGAGATAAAAAGTGCTGAAGATAACCAAGACAACCTAAAATTCAAAGTTAGGAGACTCACAGTAAGAGCTATCAAAATTGAATCAGGCTATAATTAAGGCAGTTCTATATTGATGCAAAGAAAGACAAACTAATGATACAAAATCAAGTCCACAAATCAATACACATGTTCAAACACATGATTTACACCAAAGTGAAACTAGAGTGCAGTATGAAAGATAGTCTTTTCAATGAACAATGTTGGGTCAATTTGTTATTCATATGGATTAATAATGTATGCCTTCGCTCCCATTTCATATCATACACAAAATGTGACTCCAGATGGATTGCAGATTTAATTGTGAAGGGAGAAACAACAAAGCTTTTTGAGAAAAACACAGAAGGACATTCTTGTGACCTTGGCATTGGCGAAGATATTACAAACAGAACACAAAAGGGTCTAATTATAAACAAACAAACAGATGAAAGACAGTTTTTATTTTAAAATTAAGAACTTGTGTTCATCAAAAGACATAATTAAGAGAGTAAAAATACAACCCAAAAAGACATTGAAGTTATTCTCAATACACATATCTGGCAACGAGTCACATCTAGAATATATAAACAACCCCAACACATTAATAGTCAGAAGAAGACAGACCGTCAAAAAGGGAAAAAGGTGAAAGACTTGAATAGACCCTTAAAAACATAAGATATTAAATGACTAATAAATATATAAAAGTTTGCTCATATTTATTAGTCATCAGGGAAATATCTGTCAAAATCCCAATGGGATAAAACTGCACATCCACTATATTAGCCAAAATGAAAAAGTCATTCGATGCTAAGTGTTGACAAGGATGCAGAACAAATGGAACTCTCATACACTATTCATGGGAGTATAAGTGGTTTAGCCTCTTTGTATAGGTAAACACAAGTCCTACGATGCAGTAATTCCATGCCAAAGTATACTTGCAGAAGAAAAAGTTTATAGGTTCACCAGCTCCAAGAGAGAAACTACTCAAATGCCCATCCATTATAAAATGGATGAGGGAAATTTTCATATATTCATATGGAAGAATTATACAACAATGAGATGAACAATATGCACCCATATACAAAATATGAGGGGGACCCGAAAACTGGAATTTATTTATAAAAATTTGTATATTTATTCTTACACGTTTAAACTTTAGTCACTTACAAAGTACTCTCCATTTGATGCAATACACCTATAGAGATGATTTTTTCCTACTGCTCAAAAGTTTTTGAACTTGTCAATTTTGATGCTTTTTAGTGCTTCTGCCATTTTTTAAATTTCGCCGCTTCTACACTGACAAAACATTTCCCTTTGAGGACTTTCTTCATCCAAGGAAACAAAAAGTAAGTTGCCTGGGGCAAGATTGAGTGAATAGGGAGGATAGGGCGTGGGGGTTATGCCGTTTTTGGGTCAAAAACTGCTGAACACTCAGTGCCATGTGGGCAGGTTGTCCTAGCAAATCACCCATCACAAAATGGGCAAACACATTAAAAGAATCTACAAAAAAAAAAAAAAAAATCACTAAAGCTGAATGAACAATAATAGCTGATACATTGATGCCAATGGGTTCCTAGAATAATTACCTAGTGGAGGAGGACTATACTATCAGGGGACCACCTTCCAAAAAGATAATTGTGTTTTTTTTGGGGGGGGTCTCCTTTGTATATACGAACCTCACAAATATATGAGGCTGAACAAAACAAAAAGTCAAACACACAAAAAATTTATTCATGTACTCTATGCTTCCACTTATTTAAAAAGTACAAAATAGGCAAAGATACTCTGTGCTGGTAGAAGCCATCACAGTATTAACTGTTTTAGGATAGTGCTTAACCTTAGGAGAAGAAGGGTGGACACTGAAAAGGATGCAACAGGAGTGCTTCTGGGGTGTTGATAATGCTATGTTTCTCGAACTGAGTGCTGGTTACACATGTAGATTCAGTCTGAAACACTTTATCAAGTTGTACACTTGTAATGTATTTATTTTTGTGAGTGTATATTATACTCTTTTTTGTGTGTACTGCAGTCTCGTTTTGTCACCCCAGCCTCAACCTGCTGGGCTCCAGTGATACTTCCGCCTCAGCCTTCCAAGTAACCAGAACTACAGGCGCGCACTACCTTGTCCAGTTAATTTTGATTTATTGTAGAGAGGCGGTCCCGCCAAATTGCCCAGGCTGGTCTGGGACCCACAGTCTCAGGCAATCCACTTGCCTTGGCCTCCCAAAGTGCTGGGATTATGGACTGAACCACTGAGCCCGGCCTATACTTTAATTAAAAAAAAAAATTACAAGAAACCTTGGCTCTGGAAGTCAGAGTACTTGGGTCTAAGTGCCACACTTACAAGCTAAGTAAACTTTGGCAGGTTATTTACCTGTGCTCTGATTCTTCTTATAAATGTAGCCAAAAAAGAGTATTCCATTTCCAAATTGTGATGATTAACTGGCTTAATGCATTTAAACCACACAAAATACTTCTCAAAATAAAGTCACCACTCAATTAATGGTTGTCAAAAAATGGCTCATAGACACATTTAGCTAAAACAGCTGAAGTTTACACATATAAGACGGAGCTCAAGCCGGGCTTGATGGCTCAGCCTGTAATCCCACACCTTGGGAGGCTGAGGTGAGTGGATTGCCTGAGCCTGCGGGTTCGAGACCTACCTGGGCAGCGAGACCTCATCTCTACAATAAATCAAAAAATTAACCAGGCGTAGTAACATGTGCCTGTAGTTCCAGCTACTCGGAAGGCTGAGGTGGAAGGATCGCCGGAGCCCAGCAGGTCGAGGCTGCGGTGGCTGGGAGCGGCCACGGCACTCCAGTCTGGGCGACAGAGTGAGACTCCAACTCAAAAAAAAAAAAGAGTGAGATCAATTCTATATAGATTGTCTCTTTAAAAAGTAGAATTTTAAAAGACAAAATTCATCAGTAGTATATGAAATAGGAAATCTTGCTTATTTTCTCTTAGGGTAAACTGAATAAGATACCAAAGAGTGTAGTTTTTCCTTGAGCAGACTGGAAGAGTTACTGTGAAAAGAAGAACAGTTCTTTGTACATTTTCTAAAATCTCTGCATTCTCTCGGTGGAAGAGTGGATGGGCCCTTATGTGAGTGCCTCCACCTTAAGCTAAGTCTGCAGCATCTTGTTTGATAGGATTCTCTATTTCTCTTCTGGTCGAACTTCATTTCCAAAGAAACTAAGTTGACCCCGAGGACTTCTGTCTCTTTTTGAAGTGGTATCATCAGCTGAATGTCAGCCCAGAATAATGGCTGTACAGTATCTAGAAGCACCTGCGAATCAAATAGTTGAGAAAGGCAAGATATATGAGAAATGTTCAGGATTTGCTTTATTTCCAGCTTTTCTTACTGGTCTAGGTATAGCCCAAAATATAGTCCCCCAAACTTTATATACCCAGGTAACCTTTTATCTTAGTTGATTAATTGTTTGTTTTACTTCCTGAATTGCTTCCCCAGATAACACAAGATTTTTTAAAATTGCATAGACTCCACCTTTGATGGCCGGTACGTGGCTGTGGGCAAGTCTATTGCCTAGAGTTATTTTAATTGATTATTATATATTGGTCTATTAGGCCTCTAACAATTGCACTGTTTCATTTGCTACCTGGGCCACGTAGTTTACTTTGGAAATTCTAAACAAGATAGAATTTTGTACAAGTCAGTAAATTCCAGTGTCTTAGACCTCTTATAAGAAATGAACATAGTTTTATCATAACAAAATGCAAGCGAGCTGTTCTGAGTTGATAAACACAGCCATATGCTAGAAGGGTGGTGTACTCTAACTCCAAAGGACCAGAAGCTCCTGTGTTCAGGGCCCTTTCTGACCTCACCCTATGTACCTCTTTATCTGTACCTTGATAGTATTCTTTATACTAAATCAACAAAATGTTTTCCTGAGTTCTGTGAGCCATCCTAGCAAATTGTCAAACCCAAGAACACAGGGCCGTGGGAACTCCTACTTATAGCCTATAAGAAGCACACCTGAGACTTGCGGGTGGCATCTAAAGTGGGAGTGGTCTTGTGGGACTGAGAACTTAACCTGTGGGATATGTTGCTACCTCCAGGTAGATAATGCCAGAAATGAATTGAATTACAGGACACCTAGTTGGTGTCTACTGAGGAGTTACTTGTGGGTAGGGAGAACTCTCCCCCACACCACACACACACACACACACACACACACACACACACACACACACACACACACACACACCCCGTCACAGAAGTACTGAGTTGAAGAGTGTAAGAGTAGAAAAAATGGTTTGGTTTATCTATCTCATATGCAGTCATAGGAAAAACAATATAAAAATGTAAAAAAGAAAATAAGAAAATGTAAATTTTTTAAATCATGGATTTGAATTCAATGGTCTGAGAAAGAAGTAGTCTACAACAACTTACGTATTCTTAATCCTCAAGTAACTTAGGTAACTGTCTTCTACTGGGCTGAAAGTCTTCTAGGTGTTTTACTAAGCTTCTGCAATAGATCTCCTCTAGAAATGGTTATCTAGGCTGTAAGATCTGTAGCACATTTATTTAGAGAATTCTGGATCCATGGGAGATATACTCTAGAGTTGAAGAATTACTCAAAGTGATGAAAATGTTTCATTCCAATGTGATGCTAAGGCTGACTTTGATTTTTACCTTTTTCCTATACATAGAACTTCAATCTCCTGGTTGAATATCATATAGAGATGTGTCTAGTTGTGTACTTTTGGAAGGACAACTTATATCTCTTGGGCATGACGCTATGCACATAATATTCACTTTTAAAAATGCTTATCACAGTTAGAATAAAACAGGGTTTATTTAGGTCGCCACTGCTGTTAGAAAAAGTCAGTTTATTATACACAACCCTTAAATTCCCCTTCCTCTCATTTTTATGTGGGAGCAGGCACTCATCTGTTCACAGGCTTGACTTCAGCACAAACTTCATTCCAGATGACCAAGGAGATAACAAAATAGCTGTTTCACCACCTATACCTTGTGCATGCCAATCGCTGGAAAACAGAACTTTCAGTGCCTTTATGTTTTACCAAACAAGAGAGCCAGTTAAAGATTTCTTCCATTTCCTCATTGTTTTGCTTTGTAGCCTACTGTCCACTGCTGGTTCCAATAGAGGCTTTGATTGCAAACAACTGACTCTGACTAATTTAATCAGGAAAGAACTATATTAGGAAGATATTGGGTAGTTCCATAGAATCAGTAGGAAACCATGATATGATTCTACAAATGAGTAGAATAAAATGTCAGCTAAAAATGTTGACAAGACCCTAAAACAAAAACATCCTGATTAAAATGCCCTGGTCATCGCCCCAGGACTATGCCCACACTGCAACTGATAGTCTCACTGCTGCTGCTACCACCATTGGTAGGTAAGGGCCACCACTGCTGATACCATTGCCATAGAACCACTGGAAGAAGAATGACTGATTTTCTGTTCCTACATTTGTGATCTTTCAATTCATACTCAAAGTTCACGGGGAGAGCATTGGAGTGTCTAAGCTTAGATTTTGCATTTGTGTTCTACATGCCAGGAGTCACAAGAGAATATTTTACAAATACCAAGTTTCAGATCCTAGCAAGGAAAAAAAAAATGACAAATTTCTACCACTCAACCCATAAGATTTTATGATAGACAGAAAAATAGATGCATAGATAAACAGAATTATGCATGAATATATACATACATACATGCAAAGAGAGAAAACTTTTTCAGGCTTTTGGAGAAGAGCCATGGAAGGTATATATTCTTTTATTTATCTGGCTCAAATTCATTTATGCCTCTCATCTCTTTTATGTGTTTACTATAACATGTAGTCCTGACAACATTGCAAATTCCATAGGGAAAGAGAATATTTCTTACAAATCTAGTATCTTCTACAACTCCAAACAGAGGATGTTGTAAAGAATATGTCCCTGGTCAGTAACTATTGATTTATTGATCCTTTCTGTCACGATCTCCCTGAACACCAATTGATACATGAGCAAAAAAAAAAAAAAAAAAAAGTTGCGATGTCAGAAGTAACCCACAATTGTGAAGAAAACTATGGCTGTCAGGCCATGGGCAAGTTCAGAGAGTGTGCAATGAAACCAGCAGGTATAAAAAAGACTCACGAATTTCTTTCTTTGAAATGCAGAGGAAAAATAAATGAAAATCATAACCATTAAATAATGAAAATTGAACTTAGATGTTTCATTTCTTTAAAAGCTTACTCAATGCAACTATAATATCTACTCATAATAATACCACACTTGACTTTCTTAATAACATGCACTATTTTCCCCCAGTAGCGTAAGTAAAGGAAAAAGATGATATTTTATCCAAAGCTGGAGTCAGACCCACCTGCTGTTAGGTATACATAAGCTTAATTTGTACATCTAAATGTCTAAAGTAACTAAAGAACTCTTGTAAAATATTGGTATTGGCTTATCAAAGGCCTCCATTTTAGTGCTTGCAATTTTTTACTAATTAGTATTGACCAGCAAAATTATTCACATAATATTGATTCCAAAAGAGAAGTTTTACCTACACAACTAGGGTAAAACAATGGCAAATTATTTCAGTATCAGGCCCAATTGAGTTTTTCAATCAAATTCTGAAAGGGAAAAATCCTTATAAAGAAATATGTTAAACTTTTAAAAGCCAAAGAATATTTCTTAATTAAAATGTCAGTTATGCTTTAATGTTTACTCAACTGGCTATATTGACACATAGAAATGTATTTCAATATGATGGCAATGTTGAATGGTCTAGAATTTTAATATGTAGAACTTATTAGTGATTACAGAAAATAACTAAGAGGCAGGTCAGCAAAGGTATAAATAATCTAGGTCATGAGTATAAATTTTAAGTGAGAAAGCAGAAAGATAAAAAAACGAACACCTGACAGGAAGCCATAAAAGTAAGCATTCTAATATTCTCACCAATCATAATCAATGTGTACATGTTTAAAAAATGTTTAAGAACAAAACCTGTTGTGTTGAGGTGAAGTGTACATTGGGAGAGAAGAGCAAGATTGATGACAGTGACCTCATGTCTCCGGGAAGAACATGGCAGGTTACTCACAAGGGAAACATGCTCTGGAGATTGGAGATGGGATGGTGTCATGTTTGGTTGTGATGGAGATGATCAGGACCAGATATCCATATGCTCTTCCCGATCCCCATCCCAGGTGTCTGGAAGGTGGATACACAGAGGAGGCTCCAAAGAAGCAGGGCATTGTATTACTAGACAGAAACTGTAGGACCTCCTATACTTGAGAAGCTGAAATGAACTTAGAAAGCTCCACGGTTCTCTATCTTTTTACCTCAAGTTCTGGTCCAGAAACAAGTTTGAGTGGCTGGTGTCACTGTTTCTTTTACTCAGGCCTGGCCCTGGATCTTGATCCTCTGGATTTCTGCACTGTGAGAAGATACTTGCAAAAGGGAAATGAGCCTTTCAAGTAGGATTTGAAACAGATGGGCCCTCTCCACATAGCTTTTCTCATGGACCTGTCCTAGAGCTGACCATTTTGGATATCCTAGGACATCAGTTCTCAAACTGGGCTGTACATTGCATCACCTGGGGAGGTTTAAAAACTATTGACATCTGGGTTCTACTTGCAGGGATTCTGACTTAGTTAATCTGAGTAGTAGCCTGGGAATCAATTAAAAGTTTTCTTGGTGATTCTAATAAACAACTAAAGGTGAGGGCAACTGACCCTGGCCAGAGGTAATACAATTCCAAACAACAAAGTGACCAATAAAAGCACCTGCAATCTGAAAAGATAGTTAAGAGGAAGACAAAAATTTTCTTTGCTGCACCAATGGGTCTATTGATTACTAATTCTGACTGTGTAATCTATTTTTTAAGTGTTGAATAGAGACTTTCACCACAATTATCTTTCTCTAGATGTATACATGTGTGCTTATTGGCCTTTTTGCTTTTATTCAAAGATACAAACTCTTAAATTAACTTACTGTCATCATTCTCTATATTAAAAAAGTGGGGCCTGGTTAGGGTAAATGAAAAGAGAAAACCCTACCCCTTGTAAGACTAATCTTTAACAATGACTGGAGGCAGTCAGAATTCAACAGAACAAATTTTTTAAAATTTCTAGCATATCAAATAGGAGCTCACCTTTATGATAAAAAATAGCTGTACATAGAGGAAACATGAGAGAAAGAAACTCTACATGTGATAATATGCTTTGAGTGGCAGGAAAGAAAACTAAAACTGGTCTAAACAATAAGGAAGAAGGGAGGTATATTGGCTTATATATAAAATGGGAAATTCAGAGGCATGGATGATTTTAGCTTCAATATGGTCAGGATTCCAATTCAATTTCTCTGCCATTCTCACAGTTCTGTCTTCATTTTTTGTGTTGGCCTTGTCTTCTGGCTAGCTCTCTTTATGGGGGAAAAATGGCAGCCAGCAGCTACAGGGATCTCTTTGGGTGGTGTTTTATATTTTCATGAAATCATATTTCCAGGCTATGCTCTTGACGGTACCAGGAAGATGTTTCTTATGTTTTTGTTTTAGTCCACTGGACCACATATCCATCCCTGAACCCATCACCATGGTTAGAAGGATGGAATGGCTTGAGCAAGACACAGCCCACTCTTGAAACTCACCAGCCTTTGTAGAATCAGATGAGACTCAGAGCTAAAACTAAAAACAAAACAAAAAAGTAAAAAGGAGAAATGGGGCTGGACAGGTAGCAAACATATGCATAAAAGAAACTTCTAACAAGGAGCCGATGTGGCGGGGTTTTAATTTAAATTCTACTAGTCTTGGGTCCTTGGTTAAACAAGTCACTTTCATTATGAAAAATGAATGTGTTTGACAAGGTGATCTAATTTCTAAGGCCTTGCTAAAACTTAAAATCCTTAATTTTATATCTCTAAAATATCATGTGCCTGAGCTGCTGGCTTTCAGTTTTATGTTTAGAGACACATTTAAGGAAACATTTATGGTCTAGGGCAAAATCATCAAAGGAAATTAGAAGATTGTTTCCACTTTTCTTTGTTAACACTGGCACCTCTGGTCTTTTTAGCATCTACTGAGGAAACCCTAATTTATCTTCTGTTGCTTCTCTGGGTGACTGATAAATCAGAGCAATTTCTCTGACTCGTGTAAGAAGGGATTTTCTTATATTTGTTTTAAGACTTCCTCGAATGATTCCACCATTCTGTTGCACTTGTGAAATGTTATGTGACACTGCTAAGGTAAATTTATTGAGGCTCTCAATTTTAATTAGTTTTTTTCTCATATTTTCTCTGAAAAGTTAATCCTCTTTTAATGAAATTGTAAAATATAAGCAAATCTTACAAGACACTTTTATCACCTGCTCATTTGAGATCAAAAGTCTAACTGTACTGCCTTCTGAAATTGTACCAAATTTTAAGTGCATATTAAAATGGTAATTTTTATCTCAGATCAATGGCTGAGCTTTAATTTATTTGAGCAAAATAAAACAATTCAGATAATGGTTTACTGTTGTATTTCAACATGCTTTAGAGTGATAAGATATTGTTGTAGTGATTTTTATCACCATTTGAAGTATAGTGAGAAGCAGATTCTTAAGTTGAAAATTTAATAGTCTAAACTTTCCATTAGAAAATAATCTACTAAATTACTTCTTCACAATGAAAAAGAATTCCCTCGCATATCTCTCTCACGTTTTATGATGCAGAATAGTACCCGTTGTTACATGTTGGGTGATTGTAAAAATCTAGTGAATGTGAGAGTTTGCCAGGTTCATAGTATTATTACTTTAGTTTAGTGATAAAGAAAATATTTGTACTCTAATCTCTTTTTTGAATTTTATCTCATATCTAAGACATGAAATGGCATTTTTGGCTTCACAGACTGTGCAATTGTATCTTCCATTTAGTTTGGGCACCCTGGTTTATATTGTTTTAGCTTTCTTCTTTATTTATGATCAAAGTATAGGCTCACTTTGTAGCCGTACACTGGCAATTTACAACCAGCTCATAAATGCCCCGACTTCTGATTTATAGTGGGCCTCCTACTTGCTGTCCATGACCTCTTTCTCCCAGGTCCTCACTCATTGCTCATCTCAGGCAACCAGTTGAAATTCATTAGCTTAGGTACCTGTTGAAAAAGGAAACCCAGCATTTAAACAATGTCGACATTATCTCCAAGCTCTTGATACCAGTGCGTCAAAAAAGTGGAAGATAATTTGCAACTGATTGGCCTGCCAACTGCTTAGAAAAAACAGAACTTTGTTGATAAGTCTAGGTAATACTCAGCAGAGGAAAAATAAAAGGCAAAACTAGTTTAGGTAATGAAATTAATTGAGAAAAAGCCAGTCTAACTGTCAAAAGAGAAGAACCTTGAGAAGAAAGGCAGCTTCTAAAGGTCAATACTCAGCGTGCTGTAATCTTTACCATCTGTGTTCAGGCTGGTAAGATTCTGAGACTGTCATATGTAGTCTTTTTTGTGAAAATAACAGACAAGGGGAAAAAAGACTTGCCCAACAGGGAGCCTGGATGTACTTAGCTAGATAGAAAATGAAAACACTATATGGTATAAACTTAGGTTGACCCTTAATTTTTCTTCCCCTTGACCTACATGGGTCCACAGATAGTTTCAGAAAAGTAGTGGCATGGCAAATTGAAATAATTCAGTCACCAATGAAATGTAATATTATATTTACAAAGTGGAATACTTGACAGTCCAATTCAATGTGAATATTCTCCATCATCTGATTCAAGAGTGTCTCCATTTTTTCCTAATAGGGCTACTTTTTTAATGAGTAGGAAATGGACTTGGTTTCTGTTTACCTGAAGGTTTGACAGATATACTAAAAATCTAGAATGTTGTGATTCCATATATGGTGTTAGAACAATTGGAGGTTTGATATTATATAGGCTTCTCAGAAGACTGATATCCAATACACCAAATATTATTATTACTAAAAAGGATAATTTCATAGCCTCTCATTTCTTGAGTCGATAGTGTTTTTACATAATGTAAAATGATTGGAATTATAATCATTATATAAAATATTTATGTACATGTATATATGTGTATGTAAATATTATATCACATTATATATTATTATTTATTAGATAAATTGTCATGTATAAGCTTTCAACTGTTTTATTGAATTTTTGTATATGCTGATCAGTTAAAATGTATGTCATTACTATATACAAAGAAAAAATGTTTTCAATATTGTTAATATTAAAATTTCCATCTTTCTCTAAAAATTCAATCCGTAGAGATTTTCAACTCTACCTTTTCTGTTGCACAGCTTCCATCAGTAGATTATCTCACTTGAAGAACTCATTGTTAATGCATAGTACTTTATTTCATATGCACAACATCCACAGGATTCATGAATACTCATATAATTTCAAAGATCCAGGATACAATCATACAATAAAATATTTCCCTGTGTTCATTGGTGCTTCTTTAACAATGTCAGGGGTGGCAGATTTTACAAAGTATGCTGACATCTAAACTTCATAAATAAAACTGCAGGTTAACTGATTTGTTTTTCTCTTCTGTGATTTCCCTGATTTGTTTTAGAAACACAAAATAGGAGTTTCTAGTCTCTGAAACATTTGTTACTGCTTCCATAGCCTCTCAGGAAAATAGGATCCATAAAGTCTTAGACATAAAAAATAATAACACTCTCCAAATGCTAGTTAATAAAATGCTCCACCTCTTTAAGAGAAAGAGATATTTTATTTGTATTCATTAGGGTGACTTAAGAACTCACCAGTACACTTTATTATAACTCTCCTGTGTGATGTAATAGCTTGAACACATGAAAATAAAGCATGTAAATTGTATTTTTTTCTCTCTCTACATACTTAAAACACAGGTATCTTTTGTTTCTCCCTTTTCCTGCCTTCCTTTTTGGTTTTCTTCTCTTATTTGTCCTCTCTTTTTTCCTTCTGTTCCTCCTCCTTGCTCTGCCTATCAGAGGCATCTAACTAGTCATTCACTTTTGTATCCTGAAGAAATCTTGTTGGTTAATGCCTCTGTGAGATTACACGAAGGGTTTGGTTTATTTTCTTGTTACTGTTTTGATATCATGGGTTACATATTACCTCAACTGGTTCATGTTGACATAAATATCTTTTTTTTAATACACTGTTTTATAACTAATTAGTAAAGAAAAAATTGCCTTAATTAATGAAAATGAAACTACAGAATGAAAAGCTGGTTCTAGAAAAAGAAATATCAAGAAAGAAACTGTTTACACACAGGCTACTAAATAAATGTCTCTTTCCCTTAGTCGTAGGAAAAAGAATGCCACCACTAACAAATGGTACTGCTCTGAGCCTATTATGTTGAATACTGTATATCACTGTCAATCACTTTGCAATCCACAGGGCAATAATTCTCCATAATAACTGCCAACTCTGGTCAATATATTTACATAATTTTAGTTTAGAGACTTATGAGATGCAAATAAAAGTTGTATTAATAATGCTTCTTATTTAATTAGTTCTGCCTGGTAGATACTTTCTCCAGTAAAACATTAAAAATAACAATTTCAAAACCAATTCTGAAATGACCATTTTCCCATGCTTTGTATTGCTGGTCCTTCACTTTAAGGTTTCTGATTAAGAATACAGGAGTTAGGACAGAGAAATAACACCCTTTCTTGAAAGAAGTTGTACTATACAGAAATCTGTCATTCAACACGTTATTTAAAAATGAGAGGAAAAAAAGTCATGCCCACATCATTGGCTAATTTTTTAAAAATATCTTTGGAAAATATATAATGTGCTTTCATCTGAAAGTCAAAGTCGTCTGCTGTGAATGTCCTTCTAGTCTACTAGATGTATATGCATATTTACCCTGCATTGTTCATTTGAGGGAAATACCTTCTACAGCAAATGCATCACTAGTAGAATTTTTATTTGTATTTCTTCCTCATCCCATAGTATTTTTGCTTACACATATGGTGGACAAAATGACACAGGCCCACCTAATGAATATTCCATTACTATGAGCAAAATTAGGGGGTGGAAGCTGCCTAGCTTGTGGTTTATGGAACCTACAACCATTGCCCAGGATCTACCCAGCCTTCTGGAAGGGATACCCTTACTCATCAGCTTTCTAGCCTCTTTCCACAATTATTTGGCTCCATGGCACCTGATCTCAGATCAGATTGCCAAGGAGGAAAGGTGGCTAGATTGCACTTCAGGAACCTAGGTTTAAACCAGGAGGATGTTCTGTTCATAGACAATTGAGAGTAATATATATTACACATATATGCTATAAGAACCTTTTACAATTCCTTTGCAACTACAAATCTCACATGAATCCAAAATTATACTTTGTAAAGAAGTGAAGCATCTCTTGTAGAGAACACCAGAACAATTTTTTTTTTTTTTTTTTTTTTGCTAGACCTTGTTTTCCAACTTCTTGCACTCTGGCAGGATCTCAATATTATTCTATGGAAACATAGGTCTCTGGAGAAAAGAGGCTTGAAAAAAGCCTTTGACGTTGAATCATTAAATATGTAAAAATCACCTCTTCATTCTCAATCACTTCCTATAGTATATTCCTTTGTCATCAACTCTCTAGAGTTTATTCATTTAATTAATGACAATATATAGAAATGGATAAAAGAATGGATGGATGGATGGATGACTGAAAGCAGGTAAGTCTTGATGAAAAAGAGACTGAGTTTAGTCTGGAGTACTAAGTAGAAGAGATGGTAATGCCCAATTTGAGGGGAACACTGATTTGCCAGCGACATTATACTGAGTTCCTAAAGAAAAATGGTTGTTTTAAGAGAATAGTAAGAATAACAGTCATGAGTTGGTACATTTCATCTGCTTCCCAACTGTGCTGAGGGACAAGTCTGTCACAACCAATTTCTTCCTTGACTTGATATATTACATAGATACAGCCATGGTTGAAAATAAGGATGGACCCATTTTGGGCATCAAGACACTGCCACCCACACCCATATGTGTTAATTTGCTTCTTGCCAAAACATGCCTTTTGAGTCATGAAGGTTTGTGCTAAGGGAAAAATCAGGCAGCATGTTCTATGGAATGCAGAAAAATATTCATGAACTGATGGGTCTGTGACTTCCCACAGGAAGTTTTGGTCTCTGTTTTCAAATTAACCTGTCTAGGTGCTGTTCAGAGACTTATGGATTATGGAGATCAATTCAAAATACTCAGTAATTGCTTTTGTAGTTAAGATTTTGACTTTCTATTAGAAAAGTCCTAAATTGTTAGCAGAACTATAGGCAGAAAATACAATGCTCAGACCATTTCCAGGAAACAGGGGTCTAGATAGGTTGCTCTGGTTTCAGGGAGGTACAAACAAAACAAAACCCCCCGAAAACCTATAGGTTACACTAAAACCCTCAGGGTATATATGAACAAAGGATAAACTACATTTTTCTAAGGCATCTGGGTGTAAACTTTTTTCTCCCTCTTTGCCAGAAACCATAGTGTTTATAGGCATGTTTTACTGGAAATCTGCTGCTTCTCACAATGTTTCCTGCACAACTGTCTTAGTAAAACTACATCTGGAAATGACAAGCACACAGTTGTAAATCTGGAAGTCAGTGTGTTGTTGTAATAGCTTGCAGCTACAATATGGCTGTCTTGCTGAACGCCAAAGAGAGTTACAAAGACAGAGGCCAGCTGTAGCTACTGAAATGAATGTTATTTTGCTGAGGGGATAGAATGGGGTTTAAGGGGGTTATAATGTCTCCTATTAAACCACCAAATGGACTAAGGAGCATTGAACTGATTGTCTTTTGGATAAATCTATTATTCCAGAAACCTTGACAACCAACTTGAATTGACTGAATGTGATTTGTTGGATGGAATGAAAATAGATAGAGATCTGTTGACTTGTAGCCTTCTAGAGTTAGGGTGCCATCTAAGTTAGGGACCATCTAAGTTAGATGTCTCCCTAAATAATGAAACTCCCTTCTCAAGAGCCGCAAAATGGCATCCTTAAATATTAGTATGAACATCTTAGCAGTTCTCAGTCCTGGATGAGTGAGGTGATCCATATGTAACACCCAAACAAAGCAACTTATTTGTTTAGCCTGAAGTTTACCTACACGATGGTTTAAATAGATCTTCAAAATTCATGTGCTGAAACTTAACGATATTGCAATTAAAAGGTGGGCCTTTAAGAGGTAATTAGTTCATAAGGGCTCTTCCCTTGCAACTGGATTAAGGCCCTTATAAAATAGGTTTCATGCAGCATTTAGCCCACTCCCTTGGCCATGTAAGGACACAGCCTTCTTCTTCTCTAGGGGGGTGCAACAACAAGGCACCATCTTGAAAAAAGAGACTGGGCCCCACACCAGGCATTAAAGACTTGCTTTTGGACATCCCAGCCCCCAGAACTGTGAGCAATATATTCCTGTTCTTTATAAATCATCCATCTACAGTATTTTGTTATAACAACACACAGACTGAAATACCCTATGAGTATTTCT
Organism: Carlito syrichta; assembly: GCF_000164805.1. Taxonomy (NCBI): domain Eukaryota; kingdom Metazoa; phylum Chordata; class Mammalia; order Primates; family Tarsiidae; genus Carlito; species Carlito syrichta. The sequence continues at coordinate 60,814 of NW_007247207.1, forward strand.
TTGGGTCTTTTATAAATGATCCTAAAGAGTCAAATTTCGCTATGGGAGGCTCATCAACTCCCATTTCCATATAAAAACCACCAGTAAGAAGTATAGTGATGAGTTAAGTAATCATTAGTTAGTAATAAACAAGATTAAAATATCAGCCAAACTAGTATGTGTTTATTATTCAGATAATAATGGAGCATTGGTAAATTTAGACACTACGGGTTTTGGTTGTAACATGTATGTACGTGAGTACTGTTTATCTTTTAAAGTGGCGTATACTGGCCAGGCTCGGTGGTTCAGCCTGTAATTCCAGCACTTTGAGAGGCCTAGATGCATGGATTACCCGAGCCCGTGGGTTCGAGACCAGCATAAGCAACTGGGTGAGACCTTGTCTCTACAATAAATAAATAAATAAATTAGTCGGGCATGGTAGCACACGCCTGTAATTCTGGCTACTTGTAAGACGGAGGTAGAAGGATTGCTGGAGCCCAGCAGGTTGACGCTGGGGTGGCCATGAGAGTGCCACTGCACTCCAGCCTTGGTGACAAGTGAAACTCTAACTCAAAAAAATAAAAATAAAGAAAATGGCATACAGCTTCAGAAATGTCTCTAAGCCTGATTTTATCAACAGGTGGATATTTAAAATGACTACATTGTCTTAGCACTTCATTCACTCTACCTTATTTCTGGCATGGTCTTTCTATCTTCCTTTCTTTCTCGGAGGAAGAGCTGATCATTTCTCTTACAGAGCCAAGCTACTTTTTCACACTTCTTCCCATTCCACCTTATTCTTAGTTCCAGAGGTTGCCATTCCATTATTTATGCTTTCTCTTGTATCTTCAATGTTTGGATTTCCCTTCTAAGCTTTTCTTTCTTGCTTTCAGTCATGGACAAATCTCTCCCACATGGAAGAATTTTTAAATGAATTCTATATCCTACTGAACCTACCAGCAAATGAAAAATAAAATAAACACAAAGACTTGCCAAACATGTTCTTGTAACATCCATAAGGGTAGAAGCAATGTCTGATTCATATTTTCAGTTTCTAAAAGAATACTCAACCATAGTAGATACTTAATGGATATTTGACAAATAAATGAATAAAATAATTAAAAAGTAAATAAATTATACACCCACATACAGTAGTTGTCTTAACTCGTTCACAATTTGCTGGTTGTTTTACTTGCCCCTCGTCAGATTCCTCAAAAATTATCTAGATCTGCTAGTTGCTAAGTCATCATTCTAATAGCTTGTCCCCAGATCTCATTTCCTTGCTATAAATTTAAGTCTGTGGACTCCCTACCATCAGATTTATCCTTTACACACACACACACACACACACACACACACACACTCACAACCCATACTCACATGTTGATAGATTTTTCTAGCTTTCATGATGGGATACCAACACAGGTCTCATCCAACCTCTCTGCTTATGCAGCTTTCACTGTCATTTACTTTCCCAAGAGACACTTTCCCTTGGTTCCAACTCCCCTAGGTGCTGGTCTCACTTTCATCATTTCACACATTGATGATCTAATGACTTCTCTTTCCTGAGAGGGAGAAAAAAAGAGTGAGGAAATAGGGAGAAAGAGATCAACAGAAAGGTTTAAGTAACAGTTTGTAATTGGAGAATACCTTTCTAAGTGAACCCAATACTTTCCCCTCTCCTCTTACCTCCACCCTCTCTTTCTCAAATTGTGGCCTCAGTACTACCTGCTTCAGAATTGTTAAAAATATTGATGTCCAGTCCCTACTTTAGTCTCTTAGTCAGCCTACACTAGAATCCCAGAGATGGCATCTCCAAAATCTACGTTAAAAAGCAAACCCAAATCTCCTCAAATGATTCTGACTTGCAGCTAGGTTTGGGACCACTGAACTATATAACACTGCATAAAGATAAATAAATAAAGAAAAAATGAAGGATGGAAAATTCAAAAGTTATGGCACCTGGATCATTCATCCTGACCTACAAAATCCACTGTAGCCCTCTCCTCTCCCAAATTTTCAGTATGCTGAAGACTATTTATTAACTTTTTACCTTCACTCTGCATGGGTATCTCATCCTACAGGAGATGACTATAGCAAATACTTTTCTGTGAAGTTGGTAAATCTTTATGGTTTTTCAAAAGAGATTCCTCAAGTAAGGGTGGATCCAACCAAATTATATGATTTACTAAGACTCTAGCATTTCTATTTTTAGAAATATTTTATTCTCCTACAAATTTCTGCTTCTATTTTTTATCTGTATCTTTACTTTTTATCTTTACTACCTGTACTAAATTTTTGCATTTCAAACACAAACCAATTTAAATAATTCTGCTTTATAAAACTGAAATATTTCATTTATGATATGCATATAAGCAACAAATATAAAATTGTTTCTAAAAATTTAAGGGAGTAGATAACTATAAATACTTGATCTAAAACATGATTTACTTACAAAGTATAACCATATAATAAGGGGGCTAGTTCCTAGTCACTCACAAAATGAGTGACATTTGTTTATAACTACATATGTGTTGTAGAAATAGAGAGAAAGGGAAAGAGAAAGATTAACAACCAATGGGCTCATTATTATTTGTTTTATTGATACATATTAATTTTATTCTGTCTACATTTATATGCCTTCTCAAAAAAAAAACCTACTTTGTGACACTTCTAAAGAACAAAGTGTTCGTACATTCATTGTTTCTGGTCCTGTTCCATTTCCTGGCCATGTTTCTCCTTAAGGGCCATGTTGTGGCCTCTCCCCTATACACAACAGAGCAAATCCTGCCACCAAATGGGAGTAAAGGAAAGCTTTCAGAACTACAGCTTGGTCAAGACCCTACAGCTCTCCAAAATTAGATAAATACACAGAGTCTACTAGCTACTAGCTCTTGATTTTTAAATTTATCTATGTGTTTGTTTTTTTTTTTGCTTTTCTCCTTCCAAATCACTGTTCTTTGAGAAGCTTCTCACTGATACCTGGCATGATACAATGGAAAATAAGTGTGAAGTCAGTATGCTATAACCTTGAGATTTCACACTTGTGGTTTACTCTTCACTACACGTAAGCTGTTTACACTCTAGTTGTCATTTGAAATTTGTGCATCATTACCTATCTATGAACAATTTTATCTCCTTTTTCTGACTTAGGAAAAGTTGTATCCACATTACCATCTTTACTTCTTCACCTCACCCCATCATTTTTTTTTTTAGTAGTTTATTGATGTTGTTCTTCTAATTATAATATTTGGAAAACATAGAAGTTATTTACCACTGAAATAACTCATCACATAATAGTACTCAAAACATCATCACCCAGAGGTATCCACTGTTCACATTTTTAGCACTTCTACTCAGTCCTTTTCCTCCTTATTTTAGAGTAAAAATCACACCTTGTGTATTTTTAGACATTATTTTCTTTATTTTTCTTAGTATTTTATTATAAGCATTTCATATTTAAAGTAAAAATGTTATAAATATTATTTTAATGTTTGCACGATACTCTGTTAAATGACATTAATATAATTTATTTGAACATATTTCCACCTGGTGATATTTAGACTATTTCTGAGGGTAGGAATATATTGCATTTGAGAAATGGACATTAAATAATATTTTATTGATAAATTTACCTGCTTTGTTTTCCTAGGAGAGAAGCACTGATGTGAGTATTTTTATGGCTCTCAATACATGTGACTCCTGCCCATTTTCAAACTGATTTTATGTTTTATATAGCTCCAGATTATTGTGACTACATGTAGTCAATATTTATTTATAAGAATTGTTAACTAAATGTAATGGAAAGTAATGAAAGAGAATTTATGGTAAGGGGTAATCTTCTTGAAACTCCTATTTTAGGATTTATTTTATTCTTGATTAAATTATGCATACATTTGAACTTGGCTTTTCTGACTATAGAGAACATGCTAGCAAGGAAATAGTCTTCTTCTTGCCTACTTTCTTTTCTACTTCGTTGGTGTATTTAGACTCTTTTCCATTGTTCTGATGCAAACATCCATGTGGTCCAGCTAAAGGAGATGAATTCTTCTTTTTTCTTTCCTTACTATTTGATTCACTTTTATCTGTAATGCAAAACAAGTGATTCCATAAAATTCCATATTTGTACTCTCCATTCCTCTTCTGTCCTTTAGGTTTTGTTTGTTTGTTTGTTTTTTAGTGACCTACATTCTCCTAGCCCATTCTCTCACAGACACTTCTGGACTATATTTGTTGCTTCAGGCTGATAACCTCAGCCAAACCATGGCCTAAGAATTATGTACTCAGAAGGATTTCCAATGTCACCGTTCCACAATCTTACAGTGAAATTTCTTTAAAACGTGTTAAGATGTCGTTCACATTATTCCTACTCTGACATAATTCTCTATCATGTCTCTCTTTGTGAAACAAAGCTGAGTCCTTCAGCTGAAGTCCTATCTTGTAAGCAGATCACTCCTTCCAGAGAGAGAAATGCAGAAACTAAGAAACAGCTCTAAACTTCCAAAGGTGATTTTTCCTAAGGAAGAGCATTTTAAACAGTGAATAGGGAAGTAAGTAACCATGATTGCTCTGTAATTTTGGGTTTTATGTGTCTCCGTATGATCAGCAGAGGACAGTGAAATGGGAAAGGGGTGTAAAAAAAATTTTCAAATTGAGAAAAACGATCATTTTGGTAATGGAATTCTGCATGTAGCAATGTTTCTTCTTCGGTAAGTTAGGAATTTCATAGCAAAAGTCACTGGTGTTTTCCTGGAGGGCTTCACCAGTCTTCCCTCTAAATGACAAACTGCTGGAATGTAAAGCATTTGGTTTTTTTACAAATGCTTTTACTTGGGTTGGAAGCCATGATCTATGTTTCAGGTCAAAGGCAAGAACACGCTTTCCCCTATCTGTTTCCTGTCTCCAAGCGATCAATCATTTATTTCCCTGGGGAATTGTAGTTCTTGGGTATGTGGCCTGTTTTCCATTGGCTTCTATTATCATTTGCTAATTAGATTACAACCTAGTATTTACCTTACTCTGTGGCTTTGAGACCTTCCCCTGCAGTGTTTTTCTGTTAGCTTTACAAATGCTGCAGATCATGAGTTCCCTTGGCCTGTTGTGTTAAACCGGGGGAAAGTGGGGCATTTTACATTCACATCTGATTTTTTTTTAAGAGGGAGAAGTAACACAATAAAAACAAATTAGTCTTACCTTAGGTTCAGACCTAATTCACATTTAAGGAGAAGCACTTAGGAAATTTTAGAAATTGTGCCATTTTTGGACTATTTTTATTTTTGAAATATAACTCATGCCTTGAACTGTATTTTGCTTATCCTTAAAATAAATTTATTCTCTGACATCATATATGATCCTGTCTCACTGTGATGATTAATTTTATATGTCAGTTTGGTTAAACCAAGGTGCCCAATTGTTTGGTCAAACACCAGTTTAGATATTGCCGTGAAGGTATTTTTTAAGTGTGATCAACATTTAAATCAGTAGAAATTGAGCAAATTATCCTACATAATATGGATGGGCTTCACTAAATCAGACAAAGATCTTAAAAGACCAAGGACCCTCTCAGAGAAAACTTTGCCTCTGGGTTGTTAAACAGAAATTCTGTTTGAGTTTTCAACCTTTGGAATCAAGATGTCATCAACTCTTGATGGCATTACTAGCCTTTCTTGCAGATAGATTTTGGGCTTTTGAGTCCCCACAATCACATGAGCCAATCACTTAAAATCTGAGTGTGTGTGTGTGTGTGTGTGTGTGTGTGTGTGTGTGTGTGTGTGTGTGTGTAGGCATCTTATGGGTTCTGTTTCATTGAAGAAGCTTGCCTAAGATACCCAATCTATCCCATTTTTTTCTAAATTTCTCCCTAAGATTCTACTTATCTACGAGCTTTCTTCTAGAATACCTTATTAATCCAAGCACCAATATACTTCAGTTTCTATTCTGACTTTATGGGGTAGATATTTTTATTTCTGGCAAATCAAAACCTCTTAGTACCTTAGGGACAGAAAGCGTCACAAAGGAATAAATGATAGTCCAGTTCTGAAGGTAGTAAGAAGCCTTTTTCTATAGCACAGGAGGGATGTTTGTCACAATAGAATTATTGGTTATAAAATGTCTAAGGCACCTTTATAATATGGATGAAATTTCGCTTACCCCAAACTTTACATATTAGAGATGACATTTTAAAATTTGCTTACAGAAGTTCTCTGTGGGGATGAGGGAATTGTGTGGGTCATGCATCAACTCTCCCGAAACACTTTAGTGAACTTTTCTCATTTCTGAGAAGACACTTTGTCTAGTGCATCTCCGTCCATGCTGCTTGCACAAGATTCCCAGGACAAACTCACAGCTCTCTCACCCCAGACCCTCTTCCTGACTGTCTTCTACCACCATTTGACTATAGTTGGGCTCTTAGGAGGAATAAAACAGGAAAAAAGGAGGAGACTTTGTGACCCAGAGTTACAGAAAGTTTACACTTGAAGGGGCAGTTCAAGTCTATTTTAGAATTTGCAAAATATTCTAGTTTCCCCCCAACTAAGACTGGTTTCGAAGAATTGTTTGCAAATTTTTTTCTAGGATTCCTAGGAGAATTGACTGTTTCTAACTTCCCAAAACTCTTTCTATCACAGTCTAAAATATGAGATAAGAAGAATTGAGAAGACAAGTCAAATACAAATTGAAGAGCTTGTTAATTTTGTCAACTTAAAATAATCAAAAAGGTCAGAATCCAGTTTATTCAAGCACAAAAGTTGAAGACTACAGCCTGGGACACTCTTCCAAGTTGCCTTTGGGAGTGCCCTGGAGAAGGAAAGAGAAACTCGTTTTAAAGAAAAAAAGGACAAATTAGGAGAGAGGATAGTTGTAAAAGTTGTTCTTCGAAATTTCTCATTGGCTTCTGAAAGTAATATTGGTTCATGGTTGGCTCTACACTACTAAATTTTAGGGTATATGGCATTTTATGACTGCTTAGTGTCAGTCTACAGTCCGAGGAGAAAGTAGCTTCAGAAGGCACTTATTTTGTTCAAGGGGGAGTGAGACATGGTTGCTGTCATATTTTAAATACTTTTCTGAGCCTGAAAATTTGGACAAGCTCACATTGCTCTGAAAAAAGTTTTCTTCTTTCTAAATTTTTTGGTTCTTACTGAGCACTTCATTGTAAATGGTGTGTTGGGTGAATATGTGTGGAGTGAATATAAAATTTAATCTTCAATGTGCAGACTAGCTGGCCATTTAGCACAGGTGGAAACTTTACTTGACATTAGAGGATGAGAATGTGGTGCACTTCTTACTCTCACTGAGATTCCAATTTAATTGTAAAGAGAAGACAGAGACCTTCAGAACATAATGGTGGGACCAAGGAGGTATTTGAGGTAGGCAGTTTTGGTGTTAAAACCGGAAGAGCTCCATGCAACCAGGGATGAGTTTGCCACTTTTTAAGTATCAGGCAGAAATGTCAAAGAATGTGGGAAAATAAAGAGGAGTCACACAGGTGAAGCATATAGGTGAGGAAAGTCCTCCTGAAGTAGGGGGAACTCTAGGAATTTAAGAAGAGGGAGATATGTCTAGGCAGGAGGAAGGAGGCATTCCAAAAGGAAAGCTCATCAAGAATGAGGAAACGAACATATGTGTGCAGTTATCTTTTTCATGGAGTGATTTGAGTTCCTCCGGGTGTATTTATTGCAGCATTGTTTACAACAGCCAAAATATGAAACCAACCATGCTGCCCATCGAAAAAGGACTGGATAAAAAAAATGTGGTGCATATACACAGTGGAATATTAAGCAGCCATAAAGAAGGACAAAATTATGAACTTCGCAGAAACTTGGATGGACTTAGAGTCTATAATACTGAGTAATCTATTACAGAAACAAAGAACTGAATATTACATGTTCTCACTCATAAGCGAACCTAGAATAACTATCATAATACTATAAGAAAAGGATTGGCAGTAGTGGGAAACTGCTGGGGATTGGCAGTAGTGGGAATGTGCTAGGAGAGGGAGGGGGTGCACCTCATCAACAAGGGTACCTGCAAAATAAACATTTGTATACCTAACCCTGAAGTGTACCCTACATCTTTAAAATAAAAAATTCTAAAACATAAAAACAAAAAAGAATGAGGAAATGAGGCTAGATTCAGCCTAATGTGTCCAGAAGACAGAAGGGAGATCAGCAGGGAAAGGCTGGTTAGGTCAGACTTGATTTCAATATATTTTTTTTTTAATGTTAAAAATATGAACCAAGAGAGGGTCCTGTCAAAACCTAAAGAATCTTTTCGTTTTAGGCTATGAAAATAGGAGATGAAACAGAATAGAGTCTGGGAGACCAGGCGTTTCGCTAATTAAAATTGGAGGAAATTAAATAGGATAAATTTATTTCATTGCAGTAGAAATATAAAAGTAGGAAAACATGAGAAACATGCCAAAGAAAAAGCTGGCAGAAGACTAACTGATTAGGAATAGGAGTGAATAAAGAACACAGAATTAATGATGCCATCAGACCTTCTGGAGTCAAAATCACTTTGAAAATCCTGGCAGCTGGGACCTTGTACCTTCCCTGGGAAAGTTGATTTCTTGGTTCTTAGGTTGATAGCTTCTCCTGGAGCAAATACAGGCATTTAGCCTACTATTGCTAACACTTTCGAGCATCTGGGAGCTGGTTTTGAGTCATTTGTTTTGGGTTTGTATCACAGGTCCACAAGCTAAAAAATATATAACTCCATTTCAACATAATTCCTATTTTGACTTCGCTTGAGCAAGGGTAGCAAAATTTTCAGCCCACAGTTCTTTCACTCCAATTGTATCTAAATTCTGAGTATTTAAGGAGTGACCTCATTCCCCCCAAAAAAGCATGGGAGAGGGACAACCACAACTGGGTATCAAGCCATTTTTCCAGGTGGCCTCTGAGATACTAGTCATATTCTGAAGTTCCACAAATGTGGCTGCTGAAATGATGATGCTTGTTCGCTTTCAACTAGCCACTGTGTGGCCATTTTCTCATTTCGTTCTTTCTCTGCCTTGCTTGGGAACTTGTGTTCCATGGCTCCCAAGAATTGTTAGGGCAAAGAAATCCAGTTGACTGGGGTTCCAACCACCTCAATTCATGTGCAGCCACCCCTTCTCTGGGGTTTACCTCCATAATGCACTGTCTCTAGAAAAGGAGGTGGCTAGATCCCATTATCTGGGATTCACTAATGTTCATGCATTCCTCACATGATCACCTCTCATGTGATGAATGTCTGAACATTAGTCCATTGAGAGTCCAGGGTCTCTCAGACTAATGAAGAAACAGGCCCCCCATGCTTGACTTTGCCGTAGATGGATAATTTTATAAACAAAAATTAAATAAAAGTAGAATATTATAAGATAATCCTGTTTGCTTTATTGTATCTGGGTCATCAGACATAAAATTATTCTGCTTAGCTATGATAAGCATTTCAAAATGCTTCCTTTTCAAGGATGATTCATACACATGGGTCCCCATTTATGGCCCACACCTTGACTGGCATAAATCTGGCTCTTCATTATTGGCCTGAAGTGTCTTTTCTGATCAGGGTAGATCTAAAAAGAAATTACATGAGTTATCAAGAGGAAAGTAATATATCAAGATTCCTCGCCACATACTCAGTGTTAAAGTTGCAGCCATAATGAAGGACAAACATATGGACTTTGCAGCAACTTGGATGGATTTAGAGTCTATCATACTCAGTGTTCTATTACAGAAACAAAGAACAGAGTACCATATGTTCTCACTCATAAGTGGACCTTGAACAATTATCATAATACTATAAGAAAGGGATTGACAGCAGTGGGAAACAGCCGGGAGGGTGGGGAGGGAGCTTGGCAGTTGAGGGAAACTGTCGGGGGGGCACACCTCATCAACAAGGGTAACTGCATAATGAACATTTGTATACCTAACCCTGAATTGTGCCCCACAAATTTAAAATAAAAAAGTTTAAAGTTAAAAATATTAAGGTTCTCTGAGCATTGAATTCTCCGTGCACACATACATGCACATACACACACATGCACATACACACAAATATTTTCAAATCATAAACTGGACAAATTACTGAAATTCTGGGAATCTCAGTGGCCTCATCTGTAAAATAGGATGAAACATTGTACCTATGAAAGTTCTTAAGTATGTAAGGATTCCGTAAGAAAGTCTCCACAATATGTCTGACATGTTCTACAAGGTTGGGAAAGGAGACAATGACTATTACCATGAAGATACAGGCTTAAGGAAAAATGAGGTTTGGGGTGAAAGCACTCTGCAATCCATTTCAGAAAATAGGTTTTCAAAAGAGAGAAGGATGAGACCTACGTGGTATGTCTTTGGGTCTTTTTCATGGAGCTCTAAGTTCCTGCTAAGTATAATCTAATTAATCTTCCACATACTTATGGAAATGTCATGTGCTAAAGCACAGCATGAGCTATTGGATCATTAACTACCAGGAGCCTCACTACTCTATGACTCAGACACCTATCTACTAGATGGCTTTACCACTTGAGAGTTAAACACGTCCCTTGTATTTATGGTTTTTAAAGCACTTTTGGATACTGGAGGATTAAACACACTATAAGAATGTCTAGATTGCAGTAATAATATCATAGCTTATCCTTGCAATGTTAAATACTCCAACATACAGGATTTTCAATATAATCTAGGCAAACAAATCTTTAAGCTATCTCTCTTGTTAGCTAAAAATGACACAAATTTAAATTAATAACTGATACCGTAATAAAACTGCTCAAAGATATGATTCATTGTGCATTAAGTGCTTAGATTATTTAGGCTAGAAGTGATTATGTGATAATAGGATAAATGCTTTGCTAAAAACTAAAATACTCTGTATATCACAGAGGCATATTACATTTGCAGGGCATTAATTTACCTCATTATACAATAAAATTTTTCTTTGTAAGTGAAATCTCAAGAAGAAATCAATTTACTGAATGGATCTCAAGATATGTTAATCTTGGATAAGAATCAGCATTTGGCATAAGTTTCACGTCATCCAAATAGGGTTCTCTTGATCTTTAAAATGAGGAAAAGATTCTAGAGAAATCCTAACACATCTTGGCAAAAATTCAAGCATTCTGTTCTCCCCACTAAAGATGTTTTTCCCTTGGACATATCATGCCTGATCCCTAACACTGTATTTTCAAATCAATATGCAATATGGACAGTGAATAAATCATCTGTTGCAACACAGTTGTGTGGCTATTAGTCTAAATAGTTTATCACTACATAGAGAAAATGCATTAGAATGAATAGCTACAATTTAGTAGTAACTCTATAAAGCTAGTGATTAAAGAAGCAAACAAAACCTACAGTACTGTCTGGGTCAGTGTATTTCACTTCCATATTATTTGACTACTTAAAGAAGATACGTTTGGTTCCACGATAGTCGTTCATGTAGTAACCTGGTTCCACTGTTTAGATATTAGCCATGGAAGTACCTAGCTAGAAGCATAGTCTACTTAATTGTTCAAGCCAAAAAGCCAAGGGTTAGCTCATTCTTCTCTTTCCTTCCTTCACCTTCCCCACATCTAATCCATCATTCCTTTCTGCCAGTTCAACTGCCCAGCTAAATCTCAAATCCACAAGTCTTTCTCAGTCTAAGCCATTATCATCTCTTGCCTGAACTGTGCAATTGCTTCCTAATTTGGCTTCCAGTTTTATCTCTTACCTATTAGTCTGTTCTCCACACAGCAGCCAGAAGGATATTTTAAAAATGTAAACCTGATCATATCATTCCACTGATGAACCTTACAGTAACATTCTACTACATTAGAATAAAATTCATGTCATTCTCTGAGTCAAGTCTACTTCTGTGTTTTCGTTTTGTAGTATTCTCCTCCCTTTTCACTATGGTTTATACACATTGGCCTGCTTCTTTTTTTCAGATACTCCAAAGTTGTTCCCAATTTAGTTCATGGTACATGCCAATCGCATTGATGGGATACATTTCTCCAAAATTCTTGCAAGTCTGGTTGCATCAATGTTTTCTTCTCAGAAAAGTCTTCTCTTTCCGTCCTATATGATGTGATCATTTCTAGTTACTTGCTATTCCTTTCTTTTATTCATGCCACTTACCACAAAGAAATATCTTCCACTGTGGTTGCTCGGTTTTTGGTCCATTTCCCTAGATCAGAGTATTCATGAGAATCTTGAATGGATCTGCTTTGTCACTGCTATAACTCCAGAGCCAGCACTGGGCCAGACACTCAGTAGGCTCTCAAAAAACATTTATTGGATGTATTCATTAACGAAAGTGTGTAGATTCTAATAGGCCCAGTTCTGGTGGATGAAAGGGGCTTTCTGACCTGTCTAAAATAGAATATGAAAGGACAAGTGTTCAACCAATTTGCATCGTCTTAACAAGTTTTCCTCAAAGACATCTTTTAAACAGGAAAATTCATTTAGAAACGACTGGTTGGTTAAGCCCTTTGAGTCATCTCTAGAGGCTTATGATTGACTGATGACATTTTGTCTACCTTTAGAGAGGTGCATTTAGTGTTACTACATTCTCTCATGGACTATTTCAGCAATACATTACTATTTGCCATTTTTATTTTCACCCCATAAAGTATATAAATCAAAAAGTTTGTTGCTATCATGGATGATAGACATTTCATCAATTCTTGCTGCCAGCATTAAAAATAATGTTTGAACTGTTCCCCCAAGAGATATTTAATTCTCTTGATAAATTAATGGCTGGCCTTGGCCTCTGACAGAATAAATGAAACTCCTCTTAATCTATGCAATTAAGGAAATGGGCTCCTATGTATGCTTGCTTCAGATGCTAACAACACAAGGCAGTATATCGCCAGAAACAGATTACAATTGAAAAGCAACCTGAATTACTTACAACCAAATTCACTCAATTTACCTTAAAATGTTTAAATAAAGCTGGTGTAAAATTGGAAGCTCATATCAAGAAGGTGGTGGAGGAAATGTATCTCCCCAAGAAAGAAGACAAAGGAAAATAAAAAACGAAAACACAAAAAACAAACACATCCCACTTTAAGACCTTCAAGAGGATTACATAGAGGAGAATGCATTTTTTGAAATCAATATGCATAGTTCAATTTTTCTTAATTAGAAATCCCTTTGAGATATTGTTTTATCTAGGCTTCCCTCAGCATTGTGTCCTGTTGCTTTCTTTATTTGTCTACTGCTTCATTTGGGACATTATTCCAAAGGTCATATGCCTCCTTGCTGCATGATCCACATAATGTTTAAATATCAAGGATCGATGACTGAGTGTGGGAGGAGGAAGAGCAAGTGAGCAGGTACACGTGGAAACTGTAGGTTCAGCAGGGATGGGGGAGGAATGGAAAGTCATGGAAAGGAGAGGCAAAAGATTGAGAATCCAGAGGTGGTCACTTACAGGACCAGAGGAAGCCACAGCCTGACCTAGAGCCTGGTGGATTTCCTTTGCTGCCTCCTCTATGACAAAGGTTGGCGAGACACTGGCCTCACTAATGAAAAAGACCGTGTCAGGGTACAAGGCAGGAGACCCAGGAGACACAGAGGATGCATGTGACTTAGAAATTGTCTAGCAAGGCACATTCAGAGTGTGTTCACCTCTAAGGAATACTCTGAGCTGTCATGAAGTTGATGTGTTAAAAAAAAAAGAAAAACAGAATACCTGAAAAGAAGAAGAGATAATTGCCTTTATCCATTATTCCTCCTTACACATATAATTTGTTTGGTGGTTCCCCAGAATCTTTATTAAAGTAAAATTGGAAGTGTGCTACTCATATCCATTTATCTCTCTAATTCAGTTCCCACCACCCCTCTAGCTTCTCCCAAACTACATTCAAGTCATACTGTTGAATGACTTATAAGTTAGAATGAATGACTTATAAGTTAGCATTGCCTCTTTCTGGCATCTGTGGATTAAGTGTCATCAGACCTCTAAGTTGAAGAGATGAGAGAAAGTGAAAATCTAATGGAAAATAGAAATACAGTCTACTTGGTCTTGTTTACAAGTACAGAAGGAATTTTCAGAAGATCGGTGTTTAGCCAGCATGAACCACACATGTGTTTAAAAAAATGCAGAAATATCCATTTATTTTTTTGAAGTTAAACAAAATAATGTAAGTTTCCATCCTTGTCAGGAGGTGGGATGTCAATATTAGACATTCCTACTCCTGCACCTAGTCTCTGACCTGACTCCTTGTCAACCCAAACCAGAAAATCGCATTGTTATGGAATGTGGGGTTGTGGCCTTGAACTGCAGATATCTTCCTTATCCAGATCTGGTGGCAGGTATATCTGTTGCTTCTTAGCCACACATGAGGCAAGGAAATCTTCACTGAATCCCAATTGTCCTCCTGCAACTTCTTGGGGCACAGCAATAGAGTAATGCAGGGAAAGACCCAGTCTAGATCTCTCTCAGAGAATTACCTCCTTCTGTTCTCTTTTCTTTTCAAAACCAGTCCCAGACAGCCTCTCATTGTCCTCAGAATCCCTCAACAAAATCTCACCAATTAATTCTTCTTTATTGTTATCTTTTGTGAATAGCGAAGACATGAGACTGCATTTCTCACACAGAAACACCAAGGCCCTAATAACCGCTTGCATCACCACACAACCGGATGTCTCCATAACACCCAATCATAGGTGACTATAGGAATCTAGCTTTGATGTTGAAGAGGTCTTCTTGCTCTATCAGGATCTTGCTGCTAATGTGAGTTGGCTGCTCTCCTCCAGAGAATGACAGCCTCACCACTCATTTGCTGGGATCCAGCTGGTCCACCAGGGGTATGGGAGCTGCTTGGGAGAGCAGTCAGAATGCCCCAAAGTCCAATATAGTAGGCAGGCTGCCGGTGCCACTTCAGAGGACACAGAATTCCCGCTGTTTGATAACCTACCTTAAGCTTATTTGTTGATAGACTTATATGTTCTATTCTAGTTTTTCTGACAATCAGCAGAGCAGCATCATTTTAGTTTTTTATAAACTCACAAGCCACCCTCCCACACACACACCCTGATGTTTTCTCTTGTTTACATAAAGATGTAGGCTGTAGGATATATACATGTTCCCCTGATGTATGTGTGTATATGTATGTAACCATGTAGGGCTACATACATCCTGCAGGTGACTGTTCCACATGCTTGCCAATTAGTGCACTCAATCATTTTTCTTTCTTGAAGTGATTTTGGAATATGTGACATCGACTTGACTTTTTCTAACCAAAAGCAGATTCTCTTTCCTTCTTAATGAAAAATAAAACTATTTTCTGGAGAATCTCATTTGTTCCACTGAAAAGTTATCATCATATTCTACTATTCAAGGGATGTGGATGGAGGAATGCCTCACCATCCTCCTGTTTACACACTTGTAGAATCCTTGAACTATACCTCTATCAAAGAAAGAGAGGGCGATCCATGCAAGAATCTATAAAACTGTTTATTTGGGGTTCCAGTTGGATATTGCAGTCCTTTAGAGGGTGGAACGAGGTTTAGGAAAGGCCTCTTTGCCCCTTTCATTGTTTTTCTTTCTTCTCTAAGTTTCTCTGTGCTCTTCCACCCTGCTGTCTGTGTGCACTACATCCATGGGTGCCTCAGTCTCCTGATGTACCCTGTGATATAGCAATGGGGAACACAAGCAGGAGATGAAGCAAGGAAAGTTACTGAGGTCAGTATATTTGTTCCAAGAGCTCCCTCCTTGAAGAGTTACCTCTGGCTGGCTTGCCCTCACCCCAAGGTCCAGGCTTTTTTCATACGGTTCTCCTTAGAGTCTCAGTAACCACTTCCTTCCTTGATCCTTCACACTGAAATAGAGCAGCAATTCCTTTATTAAATTATTACAAACTATCCCAACTTGAGAGTCCTATTTGCCAGTCAATTATTCTCATTCTGGTACGCTGCTGGATGGCCTAGACCCTTGGGATAAAGCAGCAGAGAAGGGAAAGGAAAGCAGCACTGTGGTCTGCTTTGGGTTGTATACTTGTTCAAGATGATCAATGCTTGACACTGCTCAGAATAATGAACCTGTGGGATACGTCTCCTTCTGATGTAATTCTAATCTGATCTATGCCTAAATCCAGTGGGTAAAGAAAAAGCAAAGGAGAACAATTCATCGTTCTCCTTTTAACCATGTTTTAAATCAGATATCTATTTATGAAGTATATGTTCAGATGGGTGAGGCACAGGAACTTCTGTTACAAACATAAACAAATTACATACCAGTTGGCAATAAGGGCTATGGGGAAAAATAAAGTTGGGGTACAGGTAAAATCAAGTGCAAATTCAACCTTTCTATTTGAGATATGCCGGTCATGGAGACCCCCAAGAGGGGATGTCTTTTCAGCAAAGACCTGAAAAAGGTGAGGGAGAACCACATGGGGAGTTGGACTCAGCCCACAAGCCACAGGCTTCTCTACCTCAGGTGGGAGTCATCCTCCCAGGGGCTGTTTGCAAATATATGGTTGTATCTTTGGTTGTTACAATAACTGGGTTCAGGGCGAGGAGTGTAGGAGTCACTTCTGCTGGTAATGAGGTGATAGAACTAAGGAAGCTCAAGCTCCTGCCATCCACAGGACAGTCAGACAATGAAGAACTCCAGAATGAGTCATTCTGTACTCCCAGCACTTTGGGAGGCCAAAGTGAGAGGATTGTCTGAGCCCAGGGGATCAAGATCACCCCGGGCAATTTGGCGAGACCTCGTCTCTACAATAAATCAAAAATTAGCTGGGCATGGAGGCATGTGCCTGTAGTCCCAGCTACTTGAGAGGCTGAGGCAGGAGGAATGCTTGAGCACAAGAGTTTGAGGTTGCAGTGAGCCGTGACGTGCTAACACACTTCAACCTGGGCAACAGAGTAAAACCTGGTTGACAGAGAGAGAGAGAGAGAGAGAGAGAGAGAGAGAGAGAGAGAGAGAAGCAGAGTAGGTTAAAAAGAAAAAAAAAGATCCAACTCTATATTGTCAACAAGAAACTCACTTCAAATTTAACAACATTAGTAGATGGAAAGTAAGTTGATAGGCTAGGCACGGTGACTCAAGCCTGTAATCCCAGCACATTGAGAGACCAAGGTGAGGGGCTTGCCTGAGATTATGGGGTTTGAGAACAGCCTGAGCAACTTCTCAAGATGGCATCTCTCCAATAAATTAAAAGATTAGTTGGGCGTGGTTGTGCATGTCTGTAGTTGCAGCTACTTGGAAGGCTGAGGAGGAAGGAGAGCATGAACCCAGCAGGTCGATGCTGGGGTGGCCATGAGCGAGCCACTGCACTCCAGTCTTGGCAACAGAGTGAGACTCTGACTCAATTAAAAAAATAAGAAAAAAAAGAATTCAGGAATGGTCCCACAAAAAATGCGAGGAGCGTTCCTGTTGAGAAACAAGAAGCCAGAAAGAGCAAGTGCAAAAGCCTTGAGGCTAGAGCACTCCCACACACCCTTGCACATGTCTTTCTTAACCTAAAGCAGGACTTTTGTGACCTCTGCCTCTTGACACCTTCCCCAGCTATACTGCAACAAGGGGGCTCCCAGGAAGATTGCACTGCCAGCTTGTCTGTCACTCAGGGGTGTGTGTACTTTATCCTAGCACTTGGAGTAGAGCAGAACTCAAGAGCACTGTGATGAGAGAATACGGCTATCCTTCAGACATGAATGTGAATTTGCTGACAGTGACTGATTTATGAAAGGCAGGAAAGACAAGCAGTAGACAAAAAGTCCTGCTCACTCTGTGCACATGCAAAGATTGCTCTCTACCCTGAGAATTATTTTTTTCTTTATTTTAAAGATGTGGGGTACGAGTCAGGTTTAGGTATACAAATGTTGATTCTGCAGGTTCCCTTGTTGATGAGGTGTGCCCCTCCCTCCCCTGGCAGTTTCCCTCAACTGCCAATCCTACCCCCCCACCTCCCTGCCCCCCCTACCCCCGCCTGGCAGTTTCCCATTCTTAAAAAAAAAAAAAAAATAGGTGAGGCTCTACAACATAAAATACTTTCAGGGATTTCACTCACTTTGCTGGGAACTCTAGGAGAAACTAGCTAACACGTTGGATAGGTAATTTAGATTTTAACTGATCAATTTAGGCCGGGCTCAGTAACTCAGCCTGTAATCCCACGCTTTGGGAGGCCGAGGTGAGTGAATTCTCTGAGCCCACGGGTTCGAGACCTGCCTGGGCAACTTGGCAAGACCTCATCTCTACAATAAATAAAAAAAACTAGCCGGGCATGGTAGCGCATGCCTGTAGTTCCAGCTACTCGGAAGGCTGAGGCGGAAGGATCGCCGGAGCCCAGCAGGTCGAGGCTGTGGTGGCCCAGAGTGTGCCACTGCACTCCAGTCTGGGCGACAGAGTGAGACTCCAACTAAAAAAAAAAAAAAAAAAAAAAAATTTTTATCAATTTATGGGCTGTATTCAAAATGACTCATTTTGCATTTTTCTCTTTACATAAATGTTTCATAATTTCTTTGAAAATTAAATAATCTGGTATAGTTGCTATCAACTTCAGATACTCTATAAATTTCTTCTTTCTCAGCTTAGTGTAAGCTTCTAAAAGAGTAGAATTAAAATATTAGACTACATTAAACTTTTTAAAACAATAAACTTTCTGTGGCTTTAAAATTTATTTAAAATAATATTCCTATTATTTTATTTAAAATAATATTCCTAAAATTTATTTAAAATAATATTCCTTCATCTACTGAATTCTTAGGTGCTTATTAATAATTCTGTTGTTTTACCACCTTTGAATAGAACACTATAGCCTGTATAGCACCACATTTTAATTCAACAACTTATTTTATTTTATTGAACAGGATCATAGAAGAGGCCTCCAAAAAAAATCAGCCTCCAACTAAGGTTAAGAGCTCATTGCCACACAAGATTTCTCTGGCTAACAAGTCGTGCTATACCCTAACTCTAGCAACAGATTCCAGTGAAGAGAGTTTCCTTGGTTGACTGGATCAATGCTCCTTTACCAAGACCAGATCCTTTGTTATAAATAAGTGAGCAAGGCCAGAATGAATGCATCAGTTGAAGTAGGTATCCTGGAAGCTTATCTGTGATCATTTTCTCATTCAAAATCAAAGATATTTTCTGTCCTTCAGTAACTCTTTAATAACTAGTATTCTGATAATTCTTGCAGAACTTGTTTATCAAAACTATACTCCACCTAATTTCTTGCTTCCAGCCCTAAAGGATGTAACAATACGTCTTCCGTAGCATGAAGACAGAACAGTCCTTTCTCTGTTCTTTGAATATTTAACCTGGGCTGAACTTATAATCAGTCCCTAGGAGGGAATATTTATTATTTACTAATAGCTTAGGCAATAACTGTTCTAGACACTTTTAGCAGACTCTAAGAGACACCTATAAATGTGCCCATGAATGACCTGGGCCACTGTGGATGGGGAAACCTAAGCTATATGCCCTAATGTTGCGTCCTCATATGATCATAGCCACGTAGTCACCATCTGAGGAACAAAATCTCTTTTAAGAATTTAAATTTTCCTACAAAAGGGAAAGAAGAAAATTAATGTTTCATTTGGCAAATAGCCTCATTCTTCTACCTGTGAACTTCCACTCATCCCTGGGATGAAGTCATCAATAGTTTGCACTGGAATGAGGAGTCATAGCACAAAATACTCTTTCTACAGAGGTGGTCTACCATCCAACCTGTGGCATGGTTGAGATTCGATGTGATCTCCACTGTTACCTAAGGGGAACTGCTAAAATCTGGCACTGTCATGACTCTAAACATTGAAAGAGAACAATTTCAATGAGGTCAAAAGTTCTTCAATAATTTCTTTTAATTACCTCCACTTTTGAAGTCCCATTGCAGTTAACTCAAACACTTATGGTGCTCATTTCATTCTTTCTCATACCTGTACTGAGGTTATTTTTATGCTGGATCTTCTCAATTGGACTATAAATCCCTTGAGTATTTTATCATCTCTGTTTTCCACCATATCTGCAGAAAGAAACTACTGCAGATGCCCATGAAATATGGATTAAATAAATGAAATCAAAACTAGCTATGTACCCACTTAGTACTGTTACATTTCAAGAGTCATGAAGGATGATCATTACTAATAATTTATAGCAGAATACTTGCAGGAAGATTAGTGTGTTTTAGTAAATATGAATTTTGTTTCATTAATCAGCTTTCAAGTGAAATTCAATACAAAAAGATTCTCATGGACAGGAAGCTTTTTATCCTCCAAGATGCTCACAATAATCTATAGATATTATCTATTATAAAAATAAATGTGTCTATTTCCCTAGCTAAAATGTGGATCTCTTTAGGACAAGTATCAAACTTCCTCTACCTCAAGATTAAACATAGCTATGTTTTTATGTATATCCATGCTTTACATGTGGTAAGAACTCAATAAATGTTGAATTTGTTCTTTAGAAATTTCTTATATTTTGGTCCTATATTGTATGAACAATTCATTTAATTTTCTCCCTCTCTCACAATAGTAAATATAGACTTTGGGGCTCAGTGCATTGCCTTTTAAGGAGTGATACAATTGTATTATCCAAGTATGGCATGCCACTGGTGTGGAGACAAAACAACCGATAGCTTGTAACTTTGATAAAAATTCTGTTGTTCCCAATTCTAGGGTCTGAACAGCATGGCTTAAGCAAGCTTACCAGTGACACCAGCTATAATATCATGGCAAACAGGCCGTAAATCTATGAGAATGGCAAGGTCAGGGCTAAGAGAACTAGCCTCATAATGGAGGTAGTACCTAGGAGAAGACATGATGACACTAATTGCTCTGTCCATTATCTAAGACCTGGCTTGACCCCATCTGTCCAAATAGGCTTAATCTGACCACATAAGCAGGGACAAGACAGGAGGAGTCTCCCAATATGAAAAAAAATTCTGTTGCAATTGCAGAGATTGCCAGAGGTCCATTTGGGTCGAAATTGGGCCCTGATCTGGGGCATGGGGTCTTGAGTCTAGGGTTCACAATGCCATCTACAGATTCTAGGAGGGGGACTTCTAGAAACAGCTGACATCAATCAAAGGTTATTTGGCATTCAGAATAGTGAAAAAGCACAGTTGAGCATGTGGCCTCAGACCCAAAGATGAAGTTTAGTAGGTAATGCTACAGTTCAATGACATCAAGTTTTAGGGAAATGACTCTAAATAACATCACAAGTTAGTCTGTGATTGATCTGAAGAATGGATTAGGCTGAGAATGTCGTGCTTATGTATAGGTAGACTCAGTGCTTAAGTATGGAAAAAGTCTACCTACTCAGTCCCCAGTCTCTAAAGCCTGATCATATCTCAATTCTTAGTGTTTCATCTCAGCATTGCTCTTATACCCCTTAACAATCTTTGAACGGCCATTAGTATGCTACTTCTAAATCACCCTGCCTATGTGAAATGGTTTCTCACAGTAGCTAGTTTCTTAGCTAACTTTCTTATTAAAGGGTCTTAGCCATTGAATACCAATAGGTCAACCTTGTCATAGATACAAACATTTTCAAGACATATGTAAGAAATTGACACACAGAAATGATATGTGATGCGTCACAGGAAACAGTTCCAGGGCTAGCAATACATTAAGGTCCGTAATACTCTCTATCATTCAGTCTTGCAGTCTTTTCTATTTCTGATGTGTTCTTTTGCTTTTCCTGTTTGAGAAACTAACACTTATTCCAAACTAGGTCCTCTCATTTCTTTCTTTGTTGATTTTAAATAAACTCTCTCTGCAGCCAGCTTCAGGTTAAGTTTTTCCCTGTAAAAGTAAAATAAGTCATCACAATATTGAGATTGTTAGTGAAAAAATCAGCAAGCCAACCTGATTAAAGAAGGTCAATTAAACATAGCACTAAAACCATCTGAAGTACAAAAAGCAATTTTCTGTTTGGAAATTCAGGATGCAGCAATTACCCGGTTAATTTGACATGTAACCGGGACTCAGATTTCCAAAGCACAATCTTGTTTCTTAGACTTTCAAGTAGTTACTTCATGATGATTTTTTTTTTTTACAAGCATTCATTTGTAGGTTAAAATTTCTTTTGTAGGAAACCACACAGTTGAGTAAGATTCAAAAATCAGTTTCACACAGCCTACTTCCATCCTGTCGACACCCTACCAAGCCCACCTTTGGATCAGTTCTTTTTTTAAAATTATTGATTTTTTATTATGAAGTTGTGGGGTACAGTTAAGGGTGAGGTATACAACTGCGTTTCATTCAGGCACCCTGTTGATATGGGGTGTTTCCCCGTTCCCAGACAGATATTTGCTACTGTTAATCCCATCTCCCTCCCCCCACCATAGGTTCAGTTCTTGATTTAGTGTCCCACTCGGAAGATATTTAACTAATGTCCCTCTGAAGAAAGCCCCCAAGTGAAACAATTCTCAAGGAATTCAGAAAACTTAAATTTCCTAATGAAACGGTTCTCAAAATTTAGCGTTACAAAAAATCACCTGGAGATGTGATTTTTTTTTTTTTTTTTTTTTTTGAGTTGGAGTCTCACTCTGTCGCCCAGACTGGAGTGCAGTGGTCGCTCCCGGCCACCACAGCCTCGACCTGCTGGGCTCTGGCGATCCTTCAGCCTCACCCTTACGAGTAGCTGGAATTACAGGCATGCGCTACCACGCCCAGCTGATTTTTTTTATTTTATTTTATTGTAGAGATGAGGTCTCGCCTGCCCAGGCGGGTCTCGAACCTGTGGGCTCAGGCAATCCACTCACCTCAGCCTCTCAAAGGCGCGGGATTACAGGCTGAGCCACCGAACCCGGCTTTGGAGATGTGATTTTAAAAAATCGCAATTCCTCCCGGTTTTCTAGAAATTCACTTGGTGAAAAGTGAAGTCCAGGAATCTGCATTGTTAATAAGCATGCACTAGTGATTTTTAAAAATGTGTTGTGCAGACTATATTCCTTTTTTTATTTTAAAGATGTAGGGTGCAATTCAGGGTTAGGTATACAAATGGTTATTGTACAGGTAAAGTTTCGGCCTCACTTTGGTCCCCATTTCACCTGATTCAAGATCAGGTACCCTTATAGATGAAGTGTGCCCCCCAACCCCTGGCAGTTTCCCACTACAGCCAATCCCTTTCTTACAGTATTATGATAATTGTTCAGGGTCCGCTTATGACTGAGAACATGTAGTACTCAGTTTTTTGTTTCTGTGATAGATCACTCAGTATTATAGACATAGACTATATTTCAAAATATCTATTCTTCATCTAATTAATGAATTAATGTATTAAACACCCTCTAAACCTTCTCCATGTCCCTACCTGTACCAAATATGATATTAACCTAAGTCTGATAGTCTTATGTAGCAGAGATTCCGAGGACCAAAAGACTTTCCAGTTCTACCTACAACTTTGTGATTTATCTTACAGAGCTAAATAAAAGCCACGGCATCTTGAAACTACATCACATTAAGCTCATTCCTCCCTACCCAGACCAAAGTCCTGAGCCTGTATATTTGAAACTTAATCTCCTTAATCATGTGCTTTTCTTGACTGGAGGTTTTTATTTACTACTTTTCTGTGTCCCTGAAGAATTGATTACTGGGTAAACCATTTTTGGCTTTCTCCAAAAGCTGATTTCTATGTGCTATATAGAGTTGGACAGACCCGTCAGGAGTTTCAAGGATATTATACAGGTGGCTATATAACAGTTAGAGTTAACAGGGATGTGAGAGAAAGTCCCACAGGGAACAGAGGTTTTCATTTTTCAGAAACAGAAGATCAATGTAAACAGAACATCAGCAAAGCTTCTATTGTTCAGCAAGATTTTATTTCAAAAAAAAAAAGAGAGAGAGCAGATTTTTAGGTTGAGGCTTTCTGCCTCTTGAACACACAACGGAGATATATGAAAAGTAAACTGATTCATTTTCAGAGTCCAACAATAGTGAATACAATGAATTGAATAAATGCTACCAGAGGATTGCTTTTTAGCTTGCTGATCTTTTCTCATTCTAGTCAAAAGCAGAGCCCCTGGGTCAAATTTCACAAACTGGCATGAACTCTAGCCCCCATCTCCTGAGCAGAGTTGGTCCTGACCTAGAGCATTTGAAACTCAGGTTCATTGTGATGCTCATATAACCCCTACAACTGGGTCATTGATAGCTCTACTTTTGACCCAAACAGCATTCAGCTCTGGGGTGGCTCAGTGCCTAGTGTTACTGCATAGTGATCTGGGGGATCCTTCAGGCAGGATCTCAGGGCTCCACGAGAATTGTTTTGCTACAGGATCTGTACATCTCTAAAACAAGCCACAAATCCAAAGAACCCCTGGAGTCACACTTTGTCCAGGAATTCCTGAATTCCTAGGCCCTCTGAGTAACCACTACAGAGTCTTCTTGAGTCCAAGGCAGAATCTTTGAAGGACAAAGGCCCCAAGGTCTTCATCTCCGTACTCATGTGCCCTTGACCAAAATAAGCCAGCATGCCTGTAAATCATTCATATTTCATTTTAACTACCTATTCCCCAAAATCACAGTACTATGATACCTTGGAGAATGTTAAATCCAAGAATAATCCATTGCTTCTCAAACTGGATCATACATAGATAGATCCAGGATTACCTAGTGGTATACCAGGTAGATACTTAAGTTCATAAGATTTAGGTATGGCACATTTTTCTGCAACAAAAATTTTGCCTTACAATTATCAAAGAAAAGTAAAATTTTGTATTTATTCCTGAATATTATGGAGTAGGGCAAAAAAATCAGTAACTGAATTTTGCAACATGAAAAAATATTTCAAAGAAAATTCTTGCTGGCATTGGGCTCTCTGGGCATTGACTTTTAAATACCGTAAGGAATATGTTCATTCTCTTATGTTATTCAGGGCCTGTGTTTGGAAAAATCTGGAAGTACTCTGCCCATCTTCTCATTTTGCAGAAGAGAGAAACTGAGGCCATGATCTGTTCAAATTCAACAATGAACTGGTGTCAGAACAAGCTATAATTTCTCTGCATAGTCCCACTTTTGCTATTACTTGCTGAGTCTTCCCTGTTATGTCATAAATCCCACAAAGGTCAATTTTTTTAGATTCTGTTAAATCTTCAATGCAAATAATACCGATAAATCTACAAGGCATTGGTGTATTTTTTAAAGTATATATATAATTGGTATGCCTTATTATTTTCATGAATATTTTCATAGGAATGGGAAGAGGCAGAAAATAACGGTAACCTGGGAGAGAATATGGTAACTTTCTTATGTGTGTGTGTGTGTGTGTGTGTGTGTGTGTGTGTGTGTGTGTGTGTGAGTAAATGTAAGTGGGTCTAAGCTTCTGAGTTTTGCAGTACCAATAAGAGTTTTACATCAGAATAAGAGAAATACAGCATAAAATAGGGGGAAACCCAAAACATTGAATACAAATTTCCCCTATTTTGCAGTTCTGTACAATATTATAGAAGTTGTTACAACCCAAGACCTTGGCCTTTGCCTTGAAAAAAATCATGGCTTCTTGACTGTTTCCATCACTCATGTGAAAGTACAGCTAAACATCTTTCTACTTGCAGCCGCTTGAAGTAGTGGATTATGCCTTTGAACTTGCCAGTAAACTTCAAGGTTGTGGTATAAATATCAAGCTTGTCAAACTTGCTTTCCAAGGAAGCCCTATAATGAAAGGCTTATCTGTTTGGGGGGTAAGTTAATGCCTCAACTTTGCCTCAAAGCCAGATCCTGAGAAAATTTAGGTTGTAGAGAAGTTCCTGCCAGCTATCGGGGTCATCTCTGGCCAGGCCCAGAGGCTGGTTTCACTGAAGTTTGGACCCAGCCACTCTCCTGGCTTCCACAAAGCCTGGCGCTCTCCCCGTGAACTCTACGCCTTCCTCTGCTTTCTCCTTCCCTTTGAATCAGCACATCAGAGGATCAAAGGGGTATACACGTACAAGAGCTACCATGGAAAGGAGTCTGCGAGGGTATGATGGGATTTCACCAGGGACCTAAGGGGTGCCTAATGCTGCCAGGCGAATCGTTGAACAAACAAGGTTCAGCCGGCTCATTACCAGCCCTCAGGTGGCAGTCTGTGAAGGCCGAGGGCAATTTCTCTGAATCTGAATTGTAAGGGAATAGCTAACAGTTTTCTTCTTTCTGGGAAATATAGATTTTCAAAAAGAGAAAACCCTGAAACAAAATATCTGCAATCTAATAATGCCAAAACCATGTTTCAGTGTCAAATTTCAGAAGGTGAAAGGATATTTTTTTAAAGAAGAGTTAGAACAGAAATAATATTATTAAAAGTAAGAAGAGTGGCTTTAGAGCAATCGCCATACCGATCTATTTCTAGTAAACATTTATGTCTAAATCATGTTCTCCTAATGAAAAACTTTACTTCATTTTCAGATGGGTTATTGAATTCTTAGCAATTCCCACTAGGTGCCGACCATTTGGGGCATGTCAAGAGACCCCCGTGGGACGAGCAGGGGTCTTTTGTTTTCTCTTTAGGTAGTTGAGGAATGATTTTCTAATGAGAACCTTCTGGCCTTCCTTAGACAAGAAACGTTGTGATCTCAAGTTTCCACAGTACGCCCTAGAGAAAGGCTGTGGGTTTTAATGTGCTCTGTGGTACTGGACGAAAGGTAAACTCAGGGAAAATTTGCCGATCATCAGACTGGTCCTCTGAACAAATGTTTCTACCTGGCCCCACTAATAAAATGCCAGACTTGTTGTTTCTTTTTCTTTCTTTGTCTTTAAAAAAAAACACAAAACACTTCTAGATCTGTGGCCAGCTGTATTGTAGTTAAATTTCAAAATACTCATTTGGCAGTTTTGTACAGTGGTACTATAATGTTTATAAAGCCCCTGGTGCTAGTTTGAAAGTGACATGCACAGATACGCACTTTAAAGGGGGCATAAAATGAACAATATGCACCAAATGCGATACCCAGTATTAATCACATTCATATGAGTTTTGTATTTACTCCAATAAATCAGTAGTGCCAGATGTAAAATGAGCCTGTAAAACTTTCCCTCCACTTTACCATCCACTATTACTACTCTCAAATACCAACGTATAAAGGGTGGCATCTTTCTCTAAAAAATAAAAAGTTTGTGAAAACATGTATAATACATACCACATGCAACATATATATATATATATATTCATTTCTACCATTTAGATTAATATCTATATCATATGCACAATATACTACACTATATATAATGTGTATATGTATGTTTACATACGTGCATGTATAAAATAGTTACAACTATTTTAATTACTGAGGAAATTAAATGAAACTCTCTCATTCCCCATTTTACTTACTCATGTCAGATATTAAAGAGTCCTGTGTGCTTGAATACTGTTCCTCTGATTTGCACCAATATTCCACTCTTGAAGAAAAATTAACATTTTGTAAAGAACATCTGTGGTGTTTGCCCAGCCAGCACATATTACCCATCCTTTAGATGAAACCATCCCAGTTTTCCTAGGAGACCCTACTTGCAGCTCAAGACAGTTGACCTCATTCCCCACTCTGTAAACTCAGACAGGCCTGGGCACAGAAGCCAGGCCAGGATAAGAAGGTCACTTGGTCCCCACGGTCTGTATTTTTTTGGCCAAGGTTGGACATGTGAACCAAATCAGGACGATGAGATGTGGTACAGACTTTTATTCGAATCTTTAAAAGAGAAGACACCTGCTTCTTTAGACTTGAAGCTTGGAGATGCTTGCCTATTGCTGATGAGGGACATCTGTAGAGGAGAGGCCACCCAAGAATAGAGGTGACTCAGAGGAAAGCAGAGTTAAAGGATAGACAAAAGCCTATCTCTCTAATTGCTTTCCCCAAATGTTTCTCATCAGTACAGACACACATCTGGACATTAGTTAAACAGGGAGTGCCAAGTGAGCCTGAAGCCAGTTTTTCCTGGGACTTTTCAGGTAAATGATTGACAAATCCTCTTCTGTGCCTAAGCCATTTTGAATTCGTTCTGTCTCTTGCAACTGAAGGTGTACTGACTAATACATCTTTATTTAATAGGTTCCTGTTAATTTCCTCACAATCATCTGTGAGTTAGATATTATTATCTTCATTGAAGAGATTAAATATGGAAAACTCAGAGGAGAGAACTACATTAACTCACTTGCCCAAGACCACACAATTGCTAAGTGATAGGAGAGATATCTGTCTGATTAATTCCAAAACCTAGGTTTTTAATGCACATAAACCTAGGGTTTTAAGTGCGCCTTTAAAATGTAAGTACATTTGGAAGAAGAAATAATTTAAGCACATTATAAATAATTTAAATGTTAATTAAATGAAAGATCTAAGTGTATTTTTAGTTCAAAAATGAACTTCAAAGGAAGGAGAATCTGAAAGAAGTCCAGATGTGTGTCTGTACTGATGAGAAACATTTTGGGGAAAGCAATTAGTAAGAGGTGACATTCATTGAGGGCATATATATGAACTGACTTTATCCTTTCGTAAGCCCCAGGAGACAGATACTACTATCCCCACTGTATAGATGAGCAAACCAAGGAACACACAAGTGTAATTACATGTCCAAAGTTACACAGCATCTGGGTATAAGCAGCCCTCCATATTTGATTCTCATTCTAATGTACAGAGAAAAATAGAAGCTAAGTTCTTAAATGGAATGTATTTGCTGTGCTAACAAATACTTGTTAATTGCTTTGGCAGAAATATTCCTCTAGAATCCCCAATCTTTAGATCATAGATTGATAAAATACACAATCAAACAAATGATTTTACCTTTGAGATGTGACTGAAAAAAAAAAGAAGCTTCCTAGAAGGAGGTTATTGAATGTTCCCAACTAAAGAAATGATAAATGTTTGAGATAATGGCTATACTAATTACCAAAATGGATATACTGATCTGATCACTATATATTATATGTATTGAAGCATCACTATGTACCCCATGAATATATACAATTACTATTTGTCAATTAAAGCATCAAATTGTTTTTTGAAAAACATGCTGTATAGAAATGCATTACAAATTATTATTTTCCACTGAGATACCAAGAAGAGTAAAATCATGATCACAATAGCTCTCATCACTAAGAAGCTTAATTAGCAGAGTCTGAAGTCCTAGAATCTTTATATTTTAAGTAAAGAGGAGAAAAATATCAAAGACTTTTCTTGCAGCCTGTCAAAGATGTTACTAGAAGCTGTTTGACAATTACAGACACAGTGCAACAGCATCTGGGGTAATCAATAAAGTTTTCAATAATAATTTAACATGATTCTTGAGAATTTAAATAAGTTCTGAAAATATAAGAAGCAAAAATGAAGTATGGAAAGGTGTATTCACAGGTGACCTTTCCTTCTGCATTAGTGATCTCCAAACCTTCAGAGGGTTCATTGATAAGGAAAGGGGCAAAGGTCACCTAAAAGACTTCCCTTTAAGCAGTGTGGAATTTGAGTGACCCTATTCTCGGTCCATTTTCAATGGCCTATTGCTTTTAGACAGCTATGAAAAGAGCTTTGTCTAAAGCATGTCTTTAGATAGTCCTATATGACCTTACCCTAATTTCCCAAAGACATTGGGTGACTTTTACTTTGTGAGGAAGGTCAGGTGGAGCATATCTTAAAAGCGGATAAAAGACATGCTGAAGAAATGAAGAGAATGTAATACTTTCAAAACCTTGCCATAAAGCTACCTCCATGTGCTAAGAATAATTTCACATTATAGATGCCCGCTACTTTCAGGTCTTTTATGTAAAAATAGTAACTTTCAAGGAGTTTATATAATGGTCATTTTAACCAGTTGTAGCAGTCTTTTATACCAGGACCTGGCTCCCTGATTATGACTTCCCTGGACATAACCAAAAAAACAGACTGGTCCAATCCTCTGGCTTGTGAAAATGCTTATAAATGCATTTTTTATGGATCCTGCTGCTTATGGGAATGTGTAAGCAAGACATGACTGAGACTTGTTAAAATATCCCATCTGATTATTCTGTAACAGGGTAGAGCCAGTCTCCCCAAAGACAAATCATTACTTCAGAAATGGAAATGGAATTTTCTAGAAGTCTCTTGTAAAAATTTAGTATACAACCCAGAGTCCTATACTGTTGTTCTTGCCTTGAAAGATTTTCCAAATATTAGGGAATATATTTCAAAGTTCTTAATTTATTTTTCCTTTTCATTACAAATGATCATGTTAAAAAAAAATAAGTAAATCTGTGGATAAGTGAATCCAAATAACAGCATTGTTCTATAAAACAGTTCATCTACTTAGGATTTACTATGTAATTTTATTCTTAAAAGTATAATTTTTATACCACTTATCAAGAAAATATCTTACTATGTAAAGTAGATTTCAAATGTTACTTGATAAGTCCAATTTTATTGTTGTTTTTATTTTTCCCTTAACTGGAAGTACTCACTGCCTGTATGGGAAAAATCGACTTTTTCCCATCAAACTTTGGTGCGTGGTAGATAAACATTAATACAAATACCATCCTTCACAAACTACAATATAGGATGAAACTCAGAAACAATGAGAAAAAAATGACTGTAACTGTCCTACACTATTCCCATGTACATTTTTGTATTATCCATATTTGGTTCTCCTTCATTTGTGTGGGTAATGAAGAGCAGTCTATAATTGTATTCAATCCATTGATGCTGAATTCAATCTTAGATCTCAGGTCATTAGCTGACTATTACATGTTGGTATTATAAATGCTCTCTCCTGTTCAATGAGTGTTCTTAGATTCTCTGGAAGCCCAATTTTTTTTATTTGAGTTTAAGAATTTTCTTCACATCTTTAAAAAATAAAGATTAATAAAATTCTGTCCTACATAAGATAAATCAAACATAGATAATTATATTCATTTTAATAATTAGCCTTTATAATAGCCTTCCATATAATAAATCGTACTTAGATATGATTACTAATAGGCATCTCTAACTAACATATGACAGATAACAAAAGGTAATCTACTTAAAAAATCAATACATTAATGTGAAACAATTCTGGAATATCAAAGTAAATAATATGTCAGAGAGCAATATCCTTGAAATATTTTTTGCCACTTACATTTTGATAAGGACATTTTCTATACTTTTCCTTTTTACATGTCTTCATTCATGGTAGAATTTGTCTTCAATTCTAAGATGAATCATCAAATTAATAATAGCGTTTTTTTGTGGAAAACATATTAAGTCTCTACTTTTTCATTTACCAGTTATAAAATAAATACCAATTTCTATAGTTAAATAATCTATTTTATTCTATATTACAAAGTTTGAGTATAATAATTTTCATATTTAAAATACTAAATTTGTTGAAGAATTTTGTCTTTTGTCATTATGTATAGCTTCAAAATAACATTTTGTTTCTTTAATCCTTGTTTTCCACCTTCATGTTTTTAGTATTTTAAAAATTAAAAGTATAATTTCAGGACATATGAAAAATACTAAGACATATAGTCTGCATTTTTATTTGATAAACTGGATTATGATTTTAGACTTTTTGTTCTTAATTGATTATTTATTTTTAGAAGTTATACAAGGTCTCTTAAAAGTCAGTCAGAAGATATTGACAGATGTTCAACTCCTTAAGCTTTCAGAATTCAAAAACAGATTATATTAAGTTCTCCTAGCTTTGAACATTCTATGAGCTTTTCCACGAGTTTTAGCAATTTCTATTCTCTTTAATTGCAGGTAACTTGCTATATACAAAATGCATTTTCATTTTGATTCTACATTCTATCATGATTTTACAAATAAATTTTACTTTAAAACTTGAATTTAATCTTTATTGAAAATTCATCTGCATGTAGAGCCACCATTGCCAAAAATGTAATTAAGGTGACAAGAAAAGGAAAGTCACCTCTACACACAGCTGATCTCACATATGTGCAGTCAAAGATCACTGCTTCACAATTACTCCCTGCCTGGTATTGATAGTAACATGCAACTCATTACCACTCATATAAAATTTTTTTTAAAAAACTGTATCTTAGGTATTTCTGCTTTCTGAAATTTTCTTAACACTACCCCCCCACACACAATTTTTTTTCTTTTTTTTAGTATTCTCTGACTTTTTCAAGGTCCTCTGGCAAAGGCATCCCTCTCTCCTACAACCTCCTTTAGTGCATTTTATTTCTACTATATTGTAATTGTTGAAGCATATATAGAGGACTATAATTCTGTAGCCACACTTTTGTGCCAATACATTCCTGTGCAGCTCTGAGAGTTTCATCAACAGTCACTCCATGCAGAGATATAGGTAATACCACTGGCTATACTTTATTGAGCCACATGAATTAGAGTTATCAAACACAAAGATTAGTGTGAGTTCTTCTAATCATCAGTCTCCATCCAATGACTACACCCAGAAGAAATGCATTTTCCTGTCTTCTAAAATAATTACAGTGAGAACATTCTACATGCCAAAAATGTCCATACTTTGTTATAAAGATAAGTTATGAAGAAGAGGCAAGATCTATATTTTTCCTTACAGTAGCTCATAACAAATGCTCAACTTAGTATCTGTTGAGTGAGTAATGATATGCATTGCAATCTTTATGGATTAGTCATCTATTGCTGTATAACAAATTATCCAAAAACTTACTAGTTTAAAGCAACAGATATTAACTCACAGTTTCAGTGGGTCAGGAAACTGGGAGTGTCTTAGCTAGTTACCTCTGGTTCGAGGTACTTGATCATGTTGCAATCTAACTGTCTTCTGGGGTTGTAGTCCTTCTGAGGCCTAAATGCGTTTGAAAGATTTGACTCCACGCTCACTCAGGTGATAATAGCAGGTTATAGTTGGACTCAGGGCCTCAGTTCCTCATCACGCTGTGTGGGATGCTTACAAGTAAGCAGCATGCTTCACCTAGAATGAATGACCCCGGGGTGGGGGGAGAGTCTTACAGCATCTAAAATAAGTGAGAGAGAGAGAGAGAGGTTACTACATTTTCTCAAGATGAAAGCCACAGTCTTTTTCTTTTCATAACCAAATCTCAGAAGTGGCTTTTCATCACTTTGTTCATATTCTATGTCTTAGAAAGAAACAATAAATCCAGTTCCCTCTCAAGGGGAAGGGATTACACAGGACATGAATACTAGGAGATAAGTATCACAGAGGGCTCTTCTTAGAAGCTGCCTATTACAAAGGGCATGCAACAAAATATTATGCTATCATTCTGGAAGTAATTAGCCTACCAGAATGTAGCTTGGCAGTCAAGAGAAATAAAGGCAAACTATCTTAGCACTTCATATTTAAACAGGATATTATATAGAACAACTAGTTTCACACCTCGTTTGACTACAGAGTGTGTCATTGTTCAAGATTATTGATGATTATTGTGGAGAACAAAAATCTACTACGTAAACATCATATTGCTAGTATCAATGTAAACCAGTGACCTTCCTTATATGATGATTTAGTAAAAGTCTTTTTTCTTAGATTGGAAAACAATTTATTTAGAAATTAGAGAGAAATAGAGAAGAGATTCACTTCCCCAAGGTAAGGGAGGGGGCCAGAACTAGGAAAACACGTTGAGACCAGAGTTTAGTAAATAAATGGCCTAGTAAAAAATCTTAAATGCCCAGTGATACTCAGTGAGAAGAACAAAAGAAACCCTGATGTTAGTTATTTGCAGTAATTAATTATGGAAAATCATTTGATGTTGTATATTTTCTTTAAAAAAATCACATAGCAAAAGATAATTATTATTATTTTTTACTATACTTTACTTCAGCTTTTTTTTTTTTTTAACAATTCCTTGAGTATAGCTCAATGTGAAATTTGTACTTCAGTTGTTCAGTTTGCCTTTATGAATTAAAATATCAATACAATAGAAATAACTAGAATGTTCTCATAGTTATTACATTTCTTGATGTCTCACTATTACCTATTATACATTTAGGCTTAAAAATAGTTCTTAAAGAGAATACCTAAGAAGATAAAACACCTAATGAAATGTGTAAAATTACTCTTTCTAGGATTAGGAAACCCTAGGACTAATTGGAGAGGGGCAAATTCAAATATCATGGAAGTTTTATCCTCCCCATCCTCTGGGCAGAGCATTTCTCTGAGAGAGAATGGAGAAAACATTTAGCAATAGCTCTGGGTGTTAATCTACAAAGAACGTAGGCACCAGAAAATTGAGGCAGCATGGAGTACAGAACCTGGAAAGATCTAAGCAATGACTCAGACCATAGCCTCCATGTACATCTACGGTGAGAAAAAAAACAGGTCCCTAGCAAGTTTCTCAAGGTCACATGTAAGTTAGCATTGAAGCTGCCAGCAAGTAGAAACCGTTTTACTTTCTAGCATTTCTTCCTTGCAGTGCACTGCAATCACCAGCTTCTCCAAAAGCTCCAGCAGACTCTTGATCTAGCTCTTTTCCTAGTGACCTGTCTCCCCCTCCCAGATCTGAATCAGAATATCTCCAATAGGAAGGTCTCTGGGTCAGACCCACTCCACTCTGCTTCTGTTTTTACCTCTGCCAAACTTCCCAGACATAAGAATTTATGAATCTGATGACAAAATAATTTCTTTCAAAAATGCAGAAATTGAGGATGCAGAGATTTATATCTCTGTATCTTCCTGGCATGTAGAAACCTATAGCAAATGATTGACAGTTACTCATTGAATGTGCAGATTCCTCTAGTAGAGAGTCATGAGATACACATTTGGGATGGGAACAAGCATTTGTGTTCTCTTCTCATGACATTTTTTTTCTGTTACTTTTCTTTTTTCTTCTCAATTTTTCTTTCTATTGATATTGGTTGAGCACCTGCTATGCATTTAAGAAGGGCAGATTCTTCTTCGGTTGGTTTGGAAACACAGCTTCATGGAGATCTATACGATAAGAGCATGTGCACCTGGCCCAGAGGGCATAGGTTCAAATCCAGGCTAAGCTTTCCATTAGCTGTGCAAACAACAGTACTTCTTCCTTAGCCATTATGAGCACTGAACAAATACATAAATGCTTTTAACAAGTCCTGTTTAGAGTTAGCTACTCTAATTGGTTTATTATGGCAAACTCCCCTACAAACTTAGATGATCCCTAGAGCTGGGGAGGGACATAGATCTGAACTAATTGAGATTAGATCACTGACTAACAAAAGAACCATTATTTTGACTGACTTTACTTAGAAGTAAAGAAATAGTATTTTTTTCTTCTTAGGTGGACATGTAGCAATTAAGGTGAATCTATTTTTTAAATTAATGTTGTTTTCTGAATGTGTGAATTGTGAAAAGATAATAGCCACTACCCATATACTCACAGTCAAGTAGAACAAGGCCTTAATTGTGGAGGAAGTAGGAGGTTCATATGATAATAATTTGGGGAAGGTATATATGGTATTTACTGAAACCAAAAAAGACTAGGGGAGACATGGGGCAGGTAACTTAGATAGAAGGAACTCCATTTGTTCATGCCAAGAATGAGAAAGGAATTGACAATCTCAAAATGGGCATTCTCAGCAAGTCTAGAAGCAGTACCTTAAAATAGGCTTGTTAGGGAACTAAGACCAGGTAGGTAAGGAGAGGTCAGATCACAAAGGAACTTGTCAAGCCATGTCAAGAAGCTGGGACTTAATAGAGGTGGCCATATGGAAAACTTAGAGATTTAAGAAGGAGATTTATAAAGTTTCTTTAACTTTAAATATTTATGTTTATTTTTAACTGTTTCTTTTTCCAATGGACAACTCACCTCTTCTATAGAGATATAAATATTTTGGTAACGGACTGTATGAAAGAGGCATAAAGTGGGAGAAGGGAAGAGCATTCATAGTAAAAAGAGATATTTCTACTAGTTGTTTTCCTTTTTTAATGAAAAGACCACAATTTTTTTCCCAACCTCTGTTCAGTCAGTGATTTTTTTAAAAAAGTGAAAGCTTCTTTTGGCTTTTTGAACCTCCAACAGAGCCATTGCCAAAAGGAACTAAGAGAAAGACATCTCAAGTCCTCAATAAAAGATTGTATTGGTAGAGAAAGAAAAGGAAGCATTCCACTCATATTCCCCAGTGAAACCTTTTTTTCCAAGCTTTGACTTGTTTTGCATTCTCTTATCCTCCCTCCCCAGCATACACACATATATTTTTTTAGATGAAGCATCTGTAAAACATTTGGTTCCTGAGTTATCCAAACACATTGACTAAAGTGATTGCCAAGCAGCTTGATTTTCACTTTCATATTCTATCAGAAGACCTTGTGATCATTCTGTGATGATGAAGAGAAACAGAAGGATTTCAAACCAAAAATGAAGCTGTCTCTTAATCCCTGAGCATTTCTTACACTATTTTTGGAATATGCTGGTAAAGAGATGAAAATGAATCCTTTTAGAAAGGACAAGAGTGGTTTATGGAAAACATATAAAGAGGTCAGAATGAACATTCAAAACATCGCTGTTCCATTTACATTTCATGTTCTTTTGAAAAGGACAGAAAAATTTTTTTGAAAAGAGAGTGAGTCATGCAAACACAGTCAATAGTCATATAATTTTATTATCAAATTTAAGTGCCTCAGAAAGTGTGAAAACCCATGGACTGTGAAGGGGACAGGCCCTGTTTTCTGTCACAATCTCTCCCTGTCTTCATGTCACCACTGAGAGCAGCAAGGGACCCTCGCTGGTTCTAGGTAAAGAGCCATGAAAATCAATTGTTATATATAATGCTCATTTAAAATATAAAGAATGTCACCGATTCTATCTTAATGTTCTGTATTTTTAAATTTTGTTTTAAAAATTTCTCTCTCATATTCACTTGTTTTACTCTTTTATCTATTTGTGGGAGCTTTCAAAGTTTTCAGTTGAACCAAGTTCTCTCAATACTAATGTGTACCCGTGAGATCTGGTATTACTCAACCTTAGGTCTCCAATCACAATTGTCATGAGGTGTCTAACTTACTCCATATTTCTTTGTAAACATTCTCAAGGGTTTCATGGATGTTCCAATTAACCAAATTTTACCTTACGTATGGAATTGATGAGAGTTATCTAGTCTTCAAAAGTTATTTGTTCCCCTTGCTTTTAACCCCTAGACTCAATGCTACATAAAACATTAACGTAACCAATGTACAACAGGTTAGCAGATAATTGCTTTTTCTAAGCCAGAGAGAAAGGACTTGGCCTATTTAGCCTTGACATTTTCATCTTCTTTTTTCAAGGTCTATCTTGCACTTAAGGTAGAAACTTAGGACCCTTTAGGAAAGCACTAATTTGTTTCAGCCCACTCATTTTACTCATGAGGAATCTGAGATCCAAAGATGTTAGTTGATTCAGGTTACATCACAGAGATTCATGATGACCAAAACTAAGACTTTGACTCAGGGTTTCTAAAATCAAATCCTGGCTCTCTCAACTGTAAGGTCCTGGATATAGAAACCATATGTGTTATTTATATTTAGTTATCTCTCCTGTTAAAATCAAGTTGTGACTCTGACATTGGTTAACTACTTATTAATTAGTTGGGTGTATTTAACAATAGAGAGCAGAACTGAATGAACCTACCATTAGCA
Organism: Carlito syrichta; assembly: GCF_000164805.1. NCBI lineage: Eukaryota > Metazoa > Chordata > Mammalia > Primates > Tarsiidae > Carlito > Carlito syrichta. The sequence goes on from NW_007247207.1 coordinate 98,196, forward strand.
TTGAGGATTTTGGATGAAAGCAAACAATGGCAGTGTGGAGTGATGGAATGGAAAGAATGACCCTAAAGCAAGGAGATAAGCTGATTATAAAAACTGTGTACCAACATTTCTCAGAACAGTGCTAGTACTGCCTAGATTCATTATGATGAATTACATTCCCAATAGAATAGGCTCTGAATATTTTATTGCTCATTCTGAGCTATTTCTTTGTCATATGACTTAATTATACTATCTAAAGCAATAAGAATGCCAATAATGTCAGACATACCATTTTCAAAAAGAAATAAAAAAACATTTTAAACTCAAATACGCATGCCTTTTGGATTACCTACTATTTTTGGATTATTCTCGCATTGTTTCTCCTCATTAACACTAATGATCAAGAACTAATGGGAGAACATCACATGTCATAATAAATTCTTTCCAACTTTTGCAACAAAGATCACACTTGAAGGTTAACTCATTGAACAGTAAAAATTATAGGAAACCACAATTACATTTTCACCAAAAAAGGAATGGAGATACTCATGTTTTGCACATCAAAGTCAAGGTGCTTTAAAAAGCATTCATACACTAATATACCCCCCCAAAAGAGAAATTCATCTTTAAAACAGTAATATGAATTTTTTTTATTTTGTCCTAAATAATTGTTTTCATCTAACCTTTTCAGGTGTCAAAATTGAAAATATTTCACAATCACCGTGGCACCATTTAGAAATCAATTCATGTTCTTATTATTACTGCCAGGTGTTTTGAATTGTCAAGAAGAATTCTGACTTCCAGGGCAGCTCTGATTGCCAATATCCTGTCCTATTATTAGGCCATGTGTTCTATGAATTTTCATAATTTTTGGTGAGGAAAATATTCACTAAGATTTCAGTTAAGTTGTTCTGAAATAGATCATCATTCCCATTCTTCCATCTTAGAAGTTCACTCAAGTCAGTTTATTCCAAAGCTCTGATCCTTCCCCCAGGACAGGCAGGAAGACAACCTGAACATTCTAATCCATAGTGGGAAAAATATGAAGCATCTACTTTAAACCATAACAACCTCAGAGACTTCAAATTCCACAGGGTAAGATGAACAGACTCGGACTCATTTTCAAACCAAAGTTTACCTTTGTCACAAGGTAAGTTGTCAGGAGGGCTTTGGTTTTTCACTGACCCAAATCCCTGGGATGGTGTTAGAAGTCATTTGGGCTCCCCAAGGGGAAGCTTATTAGTGCTTTCTTCCCCCAACTCTCATACTTAAATTGCATAAAAAGACTACAGATTCCAAACTCTAGGGTTTGATGAATGTAGTGCAGATGGAAAGCATAAGAGAGGTCAGAGTTGGTTGCCATTGGGCTAAGGGTGTCCTATTTTCATGTAAGCAAAAAAGATGACTCAGAAAATACAAAACTATTGTTCATGCAGAACAAATGTTAAACTAACGAACTTCTTTAATAAATAACAGAACTTGTCAGTGGTAAGGAGTCTCATCTCGCAGTTCACATGACTTGAAATACTGTTTAGCCACCCACATGTCATAAGCAATATCAGTAGATGAGAAAAATGGTGGCATCTGTTTTTCTTAATATATGCGTGTGTGGCTGTGTGTGTATGTATGTGTGCGTCCTTGTCTTGAATTGACTGAAAACTAATGAGTATAAATCTAATCTAAGCAAATCGATTAAAATAAATCTTTATTATTATCTAAATTCATTTTTTTAAAACTTCACTTGACAACAGGGCATGGAATCAGCAATACCAGAGTTCAAATTCTTACTTGATTTGGAGTATTTTCCAGTTGTCAAGTTTTAAATTTGCCTTAACCATGATATATATATGTAGCAGTAATGCCATTGGATGAAATCCTGGTGGAGGGACAGGTTCCTCCTCCATGAGTTAAACATCGCTAAAGGTACTCTAACTGCTATGGAATCCTCAAGTACCCTTTCAATAAGTGTCCACAAGTGATCTCATGATCCAAAAGCTTTAGGACCCCATTAGTAGGATTTATCTTGGGCTGTGGCTATGCAGCTGGTTACACAGCTGGGAAACTGGATGAAAGCACAGTCAGCCAATTCATTTTGGCTATTTCCATGATTGCCAGTAATTGCTCCAGCTGTACTGATGTGTAGTGATCAATATTCATTGTAAAGATGCAAAAATGGAAAGCATGGATGTCCCTTTGTCTTTTCATTTCACACATGTTGACCTGGCCACATGCATACAGAATAATTCATTCAACTGGCAGAACCTAGATTCTAATTCTCTCATTGCAGAATGCCACTGTCAAATGACTATCAATGAGTACTGAAAACAAAGCAAAACAAAATCCTCTAGCAACTGGGTGCCTTAATTACTGCAAAGGACCATTTGGGAGAAAGGAAGGATGGAGAGGTTGGCAGAATGCCAGTTGTCCAACATCTGCAGTAGTTAGATGCTCAAAGTTGCATCCCAGCAGGTCAATTGAGCCCTTGAACTTATCTGAAAAGTTGAAATGCCAGGAAGATGACTAAGAAAGTGAGCTCCAGTGGGGAGCCCAAGGAATTCCAAATGCTACAGGAAGTAAGAGATGCCATCTTGTCCTTATCCTTGGGCTTCAGTCAGTGACAGTCCTGAGACAGCTGCCCCTTTTCTGTGTCCCCTTTGTCTGTATTGAATAAGTTTCTCAGAAGTGGCTTTCAAAAGTCTATGTAAAGCACCAGCCTCAAAAATATGGAAGCCTGCTGAGTCAATTGCCAGACCACTCAGAAATGTTTGGGAATTTTTTTTTTTTTTTTGGTCAAAAGGGAAGAAAGGATCTGACTAAGCACCCCAGCAACTGGCCTTGAGACCTGAGCACACTTCTATTCTTCCTTTGCAAAGACCAGTGGGTTCTTCCTAACATAGCTCCTTGTCTCTTACTTAAGGGCTCTTGGGTCTGTTCGATTAAAGATTATAATTCTCATAGAAGTTATTTTAAAAATTAGATGAATGGAAGAAAGAATGGATGATATCAGGCAGATATGTAATAAAGGATGTGTCTCTCTATAGGAAGAAATACAGAAAGTTTTAGTAGAAACCTCATTTTAAAAATAAAATGTGAATTTCAATTTAATATCATAATTGTATTTGAGAAAGAAAAAATTAGCTTAGTTACGCCAATCTCTCTCTCTTTCTCTCTCTCTTTTAATCTAACACCACAGTCTTTTATTTATTTAATTATCTTTTTTCTTTAAGACTTGTGGTACAATTCAAATTTAGGTACATATGTGGTCATCATACAGGTACAGTTTAGGCCTCCCCTTGGTCCCCACTTCACCAGGTTTGAGATTGAGTACCCTTATTGATAGTGTGTGCTGTCCTTACTGCCCCCAACTGTGCCAGGTCCCCAACAGCAGTAGGTTTGGGCTTTAACTTTTACCTGGACTTATTATATGTTCTAAAATCACCTGAAGCTTCAGTTACTTCATTAATAACAAAGGTTAATCCTGGCCTTCTCCAGATGCTAGGAGACTTTAGAACAGAAATTACTTATTGAGGAGAGAGTAATTAATTTTGTGTTAAGAGCTCTTGAAACATGACTCTTTACCTTTTACTCTTCCTCCTCTAATGAAAATTTTCTTCTACCATAGGATAGAGGCCGTGAAACATGAGGTATTTTCAGCAAATTATTATCCGATTATATTTAGCAGGGCTCCAGTTGATTATACGAGAAATGCATAATGCGATCCTCATTATTGCATAAAAGTTACTTATGACTTACTTTTACACACATGATATCATTTTTAGTCTCACAACACCTTATAAATGACTGATTAGGAAACGCTCAGTGATTTGCACCCTAACAGAGTTTTCAGGCTTCCTGTAACAGGGCTAGCCCAGGTTCCATCTAACCCATCTTTCTCAGTTTGATATTTTCATAAAAGCTGATGTTTGGCTTTTGTTGTAAACCCAAAGAGAAGCAGTTAAGGAGGTTCTGTGAGTGAACCTGGATTCTGATTCTAGCACCAACTTTTCAAAGATTTGGGGGAGAAAGTAAATTTTTCTCTCTAGATTTTAGTTTCCTTAGTTGCAAAATGAAGATGTCTGTCCCGGTGATCCAGAGCTCCCTTCTAGCTCTGTGGTTCTTTGGAACTGCCAGTGGAACATTATTTAAGTTCCAGGCACTAATGTTTTAAATTATTTCAGATACCGATCATTTTTTACTTGTTAATATTAATATTAGTGACTCTTATGGTGGCTAAGTTCTTGATTTGCTCCCAATCCTTGTTTGCTTCATGTCATTCCAACTGGGATAATAAACAAGAAACTGGGAGTCTGAACTGGGTGGGCAGAGTGCAGAAATAATCTTTTGTTCAAAGTTGTATAGACCTCAGTCTTGCCTCCAGCTGCCAGTTGATTGGGGCGGGGGTGTTGGTTCTTAACTTTGAGTGAAATACACTTTAGGAGTCCACACACTTTAGGTAACTTTCGTTTAGGTAACTTTGATGTGTTCATCAATATTCCCACTTTGCATATGGGAAAACTGAGGATCAGAGAACTTAGAATACTTGATGGAAGTCACAGATAATGAATGATGAATCTAGAGTTCAAACTCACATTCTAAAGTCAGTATTCTTAAGGATTACCTACAACTGCCTACTAAGAAATTAGAAGGCACATTCACACACACGATATACATGTGTACCCCACAAAAGATGTCTGTGTAAAGGTAAACAAATACTTAACTGAAAAATGAATTGCATATATGCATGCAGGTGACACTATTCCTGTGGGTGACCATGCTTTGTACTGGTTTTTAAAGGTCTGTTCAAAGTTGTATGGACCTCAGTCTTGCCTCCAGCTGCCAATGAATCCGATTTGCTGCCAATGTCAAATTTCGTTCCTGTGTTTTGTTTTTTTTTTAGTCGGAGTCTCACTCCCATACCCAGGCTGGAATGCAGTGGCACGCTCATAGCCACCCCAGCATCAACCTGCTGGGCTCTGGCGATCCTTCCACTTCGGCCTTCCAAGGAGCCGGAACTACAGGTGCATGCTACCATGCCCGGCTAATTTTTTCATTTATTGTACAGACAAGGTCTCACCATGTTGCCCGCACTGGTCTTGAACCCGCGGGCTCGGGCAAACCTCTCGCCTTGGCTCCCCCAAAATGCTGGGATTACAGGCTTGAGACACTGCACCTGTGCAATTTTTTAATCTCTTCTACGTCTGTGCAATAGAACCAAATGCAAAAACAGAGGCAAGAAATATGTTTAGTACATTTTTAAAACATCTGCCTTTCATGGGACCCAGCATACTGTTGTAGTGTTGGGTGGAATACGAAGGTGTCATTTTTGAGAGTTACTTGCAGATGGTAATCGACTTTATTTGCAATCTGGTGACCTCACCAAAGTAGATGTTCCTTTTCAAATGAAGACTACCTATTAAGTAGGGGAAAAAAAGGGATTTTCTTTAGTACAATACTTCTGCACAAATAATACTGTCACATGAGTTGATTACTTAGGTAATCAGAGTAGAGCAAATTCCTTTAGAAGTCTATGCATAGCACCTAAATTCACCTGGAATATACATTTTTATACTAAATAGTTATAAGCCATGGACTGACCGGAAACATATCTATCTTTCTGTCTTGTGACACAGCTACCATTTCTTTCCTTTAAGAAGAAAGACTAGTTTCATTTGGAAGTTATTACCCCTTAGATGACCAAATCCTGCCCCAAGATGCCTAATATATACTTTGCCTTTGAAGAATGTTAAAGTTATTTCCCCATCTGCATGATTTTTTTTTAAAACTTCTTAAATTCTGTCTGGTTATGACAGAGACCAAGATTTCACAATGTAAATGTGCCTCATTAATCAACTCTATTATTTGAGTGAGTAATGAACATTTTGCTATTTGACATCTGGTAGTGATTTATAGTAACAGTAACAGGAATTCCTAGTTTACAAAAGTGCACATGTATGATTTGATTTCTTTGGTATATAAAAAAACAATCTCCTTGCAGCTTTTCTCGGAGGGAAAAATGGTGGGAGCAAAGGAGCTACCAGGGTGGAGTTAGACCTTAAACTGCATGTAGATTTATAAGTAACCAGCTTAGAGCAAAATGTTGTGTGAGCTATGTAATGTATAAAATCTGGTGTTTATGTAGCTCTTGGGCTGGCTCAATACCAGTTACTAGTGAGTGATATCTAAACATGAAATAATTTCTACATAAACTGTGGGTTTGTAAAAATGTAAGCACTATATTTTTGTGTAGTCTGAAAGAAGGTATTCTTTGAAATAGATTATTAGTGTAGGGCATGATTCCACCACCGTATATTTGTGAGTTTTTCCCTTCTTCTTTTTTTTTTTTCTTTCTTTCTTTCTTGGAAGACTGATTCAGGATTTGGGTTTTTACCAAAAGTCAACATGTACTTATAAAAATCTTGATATGTGATCCACTGACTAAAATGAAGTTTATGATTTACTTTAAGTTGACTTTGCTACTGTGCAATGAAAGCTTTAAATGAATGCATAATCATTAGGAATGTGTAGTTGCAACTAAGCTATTAGAGTACAGGCAGTCTTCTTGGTAGTATTACTTTACAAACAACACCGGTACTATGTTAATGATTAATATATAGGGAAAAAAAATTCTCTGGACTGGAGGCAGAAAGAAAAATGAGATTAGAAAAGATTTTCAAATCATGACAATTAAGCATTAATGGGTACTTGTTTAGATTTGAGAAATGCAATACTGTCTTCTACAGTGGGCTATAAAATTAGGTATTTTTCCCTTTTAACAAATTCCACATGTTCTAATGCTTTCTTGAATTTTAAAGAACTCTTTCAAGACTTCTTTGCATAGTCAGACTTCATCACAATCCTCTTGTTAGAGTCACTTCTAGTGGTCTTTGACATCTAGAGAAAGGTCAATCAAAACCAGAAGGCAAAAGTAGGGATGGTAGCTGAGTTGTGTTGGCAAAAAGAGATGCCACCCACCCTGGACATGACCCAGAATTTGAGGCTAAAAGGTAAGCCCAATGGTTTCTATCTAATTTCTACGCACATTCAACTAAATGAATTCAAAGCTGGCAAAACACTTCCTGGTAGTTGGAACTCAGGAAAAGAGAATGGCCGTCTGCTATATCAGTGGTGACTTCTGTTGTAAATGACAGAATCTCATCTGAAAATGGCTAAAGAGAAAACAAGGTAATAGATTGTCTCACCAAATGAAAATCTCAGGGCCTTAAATACAATGGGATTTGGAATTCATACATTTTAATCATGAATCAGTTTCTTGGCATCAATTTTCTCTGCCTTCCACTGTGTTGACTTCATGTTCAAGTCCCACATAGCTGCTATTCTCACCCGCTCCAGTCTCACACTCAATACATGCCTGAGACCCAGGCAAACCTGGGCTTCTGTCCTGCACATGTATGTTTTTGTGAACATGGGAAGCTTAGCTTTACTAAAGACACAGGGGTGCTTCTATCACTTGCAATTCTGAACTTACCTCTGGTACAATGTAAGCCATAACCTAAACATCTGCTCTTGTGACTAAGTCTCTTCAGGCTCCAGGGAAATGCGTCTCCCTAACACCCCAAATCCCAAAACAATAATCAGTTGCTTCCAAAGCCTGTGAGGTTTGTGGGTTGTCAGGCTGCTGACACAGAAAGTGGGCACTGCTGTGGAATACAAGGCTATTTGAGCAGCAGATGCACTTAGGTAGGAGAAAAGGAAAATTCATTAACTTGTCAAAGCTCAGAAAGCACGAAAGCAATAGCTTCTTCCAGATTGAGGTATCCTTCTCAGGTGGTGCTGAGTGCTCATTTTCTTGTTTCTCTTTGTATTCTAATCCACAGTTCTGGAAGAACACATGAACTAACATAATCCTTAAAATAAGGACTGAGGAATATCTTACAATATTAAACAATTCAATTATGAAATTTGACCCAAATTCTTTACATGGGTCACTGGATAAACACTGAATTCTAGAATGGTAAATAGTTTTATTTCTATGAAACTTTTAATAGGATTTAATACGTTTCAAAAAATAACATTAATTTTATTTAAACACTATCATTTTTAAATGTGCACAAGTTAATTGCAATATGCTTATTATCCTTTAATTTTTTTAGATATTTGGAATGTTTTCAAAAATCCGAAAACCATAATAAAATTAATTTTTAAAATTTTAAAATTTAATTTATTCTTCTGATTAAAATATACTCAGATAGCATATACTTTGGTTACAGTTACATTTTATCCTTATTATTTTATGTCATTGAAAATAGCTTGAAGTGATTTTTTTCTTATTTTAATTATATAAAAACAGAAGCATTAAGACTACTTTTAAATAGTATTATTATGAAAGTATAGCTAATGTTAAGATAAGAGGATAGAATATATCTTATTTAATCTTTTTTATGTTGAGATGTAACTTTAAAATATGTCCAATGTATATGTCTCTATTTGCATCTTTAGTCCACATGCTGCAGACATTCAGGAAGGGGTCATGCAATTTCAGCACCAAGCTCCACAGAAGAGGTACACCCAGAAAGTGCTGGAAGAAATTTTGCTTAAACAAAAATTTTTGAAATTAATTTTATTTAAACTAACTGGCCTGATTTAGTCCTATCTCTGTTAGTTTATTCCTATCAAAGACGTGAGAGAATAAGCAAAGATACTAATAGTTTTAGAGATCATTAAGTTATAAAGGTTCAGGAAAATGTAAACATTTCTAACACATTAGTGTTGAAAAAGGTTAACTTGCCTGAAAAGCAGGGATATAGGCATTAAACTCTGCTTCCAAACACCACTTGTAGAGATTTGTTTACTTTTTAAAAAAAGTTTTGTTTTGTTATTCAAAGGTGAAAATAAATATTAAGAACAAAAATCCTAAAAAACAATTTCTATGTCTTAATGGTTTCATTCATAGCTCTCTCCACAGTTCACTCTCTGGCCAAAAGAGTGCCTACTCTTGTATAGACACAGACACAATAGCTAGAAGTTTATAACACTGCATGCATAATTGAATTATCTCTAAGTACAAAATTGGGTGGTCATCATTTAGAATTACAACCCAGTTTGATAGCTGATCTTAAATCGTATAAAATTAAAGCAGTTCCAAAGTATCCATAATCAAGTAGAAACTTACTAATAGTTATAAGACCAAATTGCAGTTTTTAAAGTTTTATATATTTTCAAAATGCTCTAACATCCATCATCTTATACGATGACTAATTTGGACACTGTGCTCAACCAAACTGATTTGTTTGCCTCTTCAATGAAAGGATGTTGTTGCCCACAGCAAGATGGTGGGGTTCCTTCCTTAGTTTGCTCTACAGTTTGATAGTTTTCAGCTTTGTGAGTGTTTGTAAATGTTTTGATCCACATGAATGTACTCAAATAGATGTAAGGCAAGAGTTAAAGTGGTTTTAGCAACAATGTTATTCATTATCAGGAATAAATAACCAGTCATACCCTTCTTCAACTAAGAAACAAGTATTGCTTCATAAACAGACAAGCTCAGCTGGAGATAAAGAGAAATAATAATTAGTATTCTACTAGGCAAAGTTTTTAAAACCTTAGAATCCAAGGAGAAATACTGTCTGCTTCCACCATATCAGATTAATCATAAGTTGATCAAAATTGAAATAAAATTAATCAGCTTGGTTCAAGACATTAAAGTCTTTGTTTCTGGTCTGCTTTGGCCATGTCTGAGAGGACAACTTAGTAGAGGTTTTCAGTACTGTATGTCACAGAGAACTTGGCATCAGCATGACTGATATTAGTCCTCAAGAATATTAGATAACCAGATTGAGCTCTTTGGCTTCCAAATCTCCTAATGAGCATATTTACACACTATAACCAGAGGTCAGTATAACACTTCAAACCAACTGTGTCATATGGATAACTTCTCCTTAAGATTGTAATCAGCTTTTATATTTATAAAAGATTGCTTCTTTGATGGGCAAATGCCAGTGGATTCATTCATTCATTTACTTATTCTCCCAAAAAATGTTTATGGAACAGCATGCTCTTTAGCAAGGATTATCATTCTTCAAGTGAGTTTCACAAAATAAAGGTAATCAACAGAAAGCTGTTCTGTTCTTCAGGCATCTTACTCACCCATATTGAAACACTGGCCTTGAGAACAAAAAGCAAAGACTTAAGCTGAAACCATTTGTATAATATTTCATTGAAGACGAAATTTACTTGGTGGGTAAAAACCACCATCCTCACAAAGGCTCTTTTCAGTTCACCTTCCACCTCTTTTCTTATCCTCCCCAAAACTGGATTCTGAGGATGCTTCCAAATCTCACACTGAGAATGTTATTGTCAACCATTTTGTCCTACTGTATAGTTAACTAACCATTAGCATGATTTATAAGTGAAAGAAGAAATTACAAACAAAAAATTGGCCCTTGACTTTCAGTGTCTTTTACTATTTCAAATAATTTTCCAGAAAATCAGTAGCTGGCTATTTAATATGCTAAAAGCTCAATTACGAGACACTTTTTAACCAATTGATTATTTTTTATTAATTTTCTTGACGAGTTGTATTTCCTGCTGGCCAAGGAAACTAAGTTTCTCTCATAGCCCTTAATTTCTTAACATAATTGCTATAAAAGTAAGTACCAGCACGATTGTCTTTGTGTACACATCACTCTGCTCTGGGGACATTTGTTTCTGGACTCTGTAATGAAAGGTTCTAAACTGGTTCATGATTAAACCACAAAGGCATTTATTAAAAAGCTATGGAGATATGTCAAGTATAAGCCTCAGAGCCGGTGTTTGTAAGGTAGAGGAACTCACACCAAGGAACTTCATTTCTCAGATCTTTCTCAACTATTTTCTACACAGCAACCGCCAGCCTCCCACTCCTGTTCCTCAAGGAGCCTGGAGTTTTGGACACATGTGGCCTGAAGACCAGTCACAACAGAGACTGGTAGACACTGGTGGAACAGCTGCCTAAGAGGTTGGACAACGCCCAGTAGTCTGTTCTCCAGGTTGCACTCTGTTGATTTGTCATTGTGGTATATAGTATCTTGGGATAGTGTGTGTGAAGGTGACACTCTCTTTAATCAAGAAAATCTGGGAGCAGAATTACCACAATCATTAATTTAACTGATCTCACAATGTAAGAATGTGACTAGGTCGAGTCAAAGTTCACCGATATCAAAAAGGCCTCCAGCACTTTGTCTTGCCCACAATAGCAGTTCAATCCAAGGTTGCTGCTGTCATTGTTGTATTAGAGGAGGAAACATCCCATGGGACATCTTAACCAGTTCCAGGGATCTGGGTGGGTACTGACTCACAATAAGTGGATGGAATGGGTTAAAAGGAGTAGTCTACTTTGGCTTAAATAACCTTCTATTTATCTGATAGTTCTATTTTTATCTTTGAAGTCTCCATCTTTCTTCAGTCCAAATAATTCCCTTTTCTTCTACCTCCATTCTATCTCACACATAAACAGACACATACGCACACTCACCCAAACCACCACCACTGCAACCACAAACAATGAGAAAACAACCTACTTAAACTCTATCAATCTATGTCTCAGTTACCATCCTTAACTGTCCTTGGGCCAGAGCACATCCCTATAGCTAAAAGCACATCCCTATACCCTGTCAGTTCCCCGGAATGGTCTTTGAAGCATCTTTAGAAGATATCACCTTTGCATGTTCATGGGATTCTGATCCCAAGCATGTCACAGTTACACAGAGCAAGTTCAGACCAATACCCTTCATTTTAAACCAGATTTACACAGTTCTGTAGAAAACAAAAGACTTTCTTTAATGTTAGTTGAGGCATACCAGGGAATTGTTTTTTCAGGGATGTGAACCTCTGACCTATTTGGAAAAAAGATAAGTAAACAGAAGACGAAAGAAAATTTTACAGGGCTTCTCTAGACCTGGGATATGTCCCCAAAGGAAGAAGTCCTCTTTGGAGAGCCTAAAATCTGTGTGAACTTTCTGAGGAAAAAAGAGAGTGGAAAGAAGAGGGAAAAGAGAAGTTACTCGCCTTGTGCTCAAAGCTGGAGGCAGCATTTGCCTTGACTTTGCTCTGATGCTTTGGATTCATTTATGTGCCCCATTCATCCCAGTCTCCATCAGCTGCAGATCAATTTCTAAATTGTTCTGGGAAAGCCACATAATGAAAACTTGTCAGTGAAGAAAAATGACTAGCGTCAGTTCTAGCTCTGACTCATGACCGGTTACTAGTAGGAGTTTAATGTTCCTAGGGTCTCCCTTAGTGGAATATCATATATACCACCTTCCTAATGCACATAGTGGTGTGAATTAGCTTTCTGAAACTGCAGGAGAGCCTATAATTTAGGGACTCAGGGCCATAACCACTGCAAAAGAAAGGATTAGGGTTAAAAATAGAATGGTCCAAAAATACCATTGGAAGCATTTGTACCTAGTATCAAGGTTTTGCCAAAAGAAAGAGCAGCCAGTATACTTTCAACACCTCCTTAGAGAACATTAAATTCAGAAGTATGGTTTTAGATTTGTCGATAGGATACATAAAACCCAACATTCTATGGCTATAATTAAATCACTTTAAAACCCCAATCTGAAAACACAATAAGACTTTTTTCAAATCATTTTGTCCTGTGAAAAGGATAGAAACTCTCTGAATATAGATATTTAGAAATGTGTTTGAGCTAGTTTATTGAGTTCTACTAAGAAATAGAATAATTATTTAAAGGTGCAATTCCATTATATGCAAATTTTTGAAATTATTTCTAACTCCACCCAAACAGGTGACTAGAAAAAGTTGGAGGAGTTTATTGTGAATTGGGTGGGGAGGTGTCTCATGTATCTGCTCTCATGATTAATAAAGCCCATTATGAAAAGCAAGTCAGTTGTTTGCATGTTACCCTCGTGGCAGAGTCAGAGGCAGGGTGAAAGAGTCAAGGTGCCTTCTTGCATAAAAAGCAGCTATAGATCCTGGGTTATTTGCTCAGGAAGAATCAATACAAAAAGCCTATAAATTTGATGTTAAACTGAGTTAATAAATATCAGCTTCTCTTGGTACTTGTGACAAGACCTTTGGTTCCCAGATTTTCTTTGACCTGGTTATTCTTACTGATTGCATCATCCTAACGTTCATTGAAATTCTGTTTAGGGCAGGGCGTTAACTCTGAATGTTAATTGCAATAGCCTGTTAACTGGCTTCCTGGTTTTCCCTGTTGTTCCCCTAGTCTTACCACATAGAAGTAAATCACATTGCACCTTTCCACTGCACATCACATCCGACCTCCTTACCTTGTCCTCGCAGTACCTGTTCCAACTCCTGCCTCCCTCTGCAAGACCATTTCCCATTTTCTTCTTTCTCAGTCTCGCACCTCCAGGCATCCTGGCCCTTGAGATGCTCTTAAGAGATATCAAGCTATTGCGCACTTGCTTATTCCTCTGCCTGAATTGCTCTTCCCTAAATATTTTCAGATTGCTTTTTTTTATTTCATCTGAGTATTAGCCCAATTGTTACTTGTCAGAGAAGCTTCACTTGACTTGCCATAGAAAAAGCCACCCTACACCTCTCTTCCCTGTCTAACATGTTATCGGTCTTTTTTTTTTTTTTTTCTTTACAGCTGTGTTATCTTTATCTCTATTAGAATGTCAAATTCTGAGTCAGGCGCAGTGACCCACACCTGTAATCCCAACACTTTGATAGGCAGAGGCAAGAGGATTGGCTGAACCTGGGGGTTCAAAGCCATCCTGGGCAGCATGCAGAAACCTCATCTTTACCATAAAGTTTTTAAAAAAATTAGCTTGGCATGGTGGCACAAGCCTGTGGTTCCAGCTACCTGGAAGGCTGAGGTGGAAGGATTGCCTGAGCCCAGCATGTCGAGGCTGCAGTGGCCATGAGCATGCCACTGTACTCCATCCTCGGCAACATAGTAAAATTTCTATTAAAAAAAATTTTAAAGTGTTTTTAATGAAAAGAATGTCAAATTCTGGATGCAAGGAATCACCCTTTATTTTTATTCACTGCTGTATTCCCACCACTTAGAACAGTAAGGGGTCAATAAATGTTTGTTAAAATGGAGAAGCAGCTACAAAGAGTGGAGGAAAAAACTCTAAAAGAAATAAGTACAAATGGAAATATTCATAAAGATAATCTCAAAAATTAGGGCCTCCCAAACTCACCAGATCATAAAAATCATTCAGGTTGCTTAAAAATATTACAGGCTTGGTTGGGCTTGGTGACTCAGCCTGTAATCCCAGCACTTTGGGAGGCCAAGGTGAAAGAATTTCCTGAGCCCGGGGGGTTTGAGACCAGCCTGGGCAACTTGGTGAGACCTCGTCTCTACAATGAATCAAAAAATAAGCTGGGTATGGTGGTGCGTGCCTGTAGTTCCAGTTACTTGGAAGGCTGCTGTAGTTCCAGTTACTTGGAAGGCTGAGGTGGAAAGATTACCTGACCCCAGCAGGCTGTGAGCGTGCCACTGTACTCCAGCCTGAGTGACAGAGTGAGATTCCACCTAAAAAACAAAACAAAACAATACAGACTCTTGGGACCCATCTCAGACTTAGCAATTTAAGGACTTCTGAGAAAGGTCCTCTGTCTTAGTCTTTCCAGGTTACCATAACAAAATACCACAGACTGAAAACTTAAACAATAGAAATTAATTGTTTAACAGTTCTGAAGGCTGGAATTCCAAGATCAAGATACCTTATAGATTTGTTTTCTGATAACGGTTCTCTTCCTGGCTTGGAGACAACTACCTTCTAGCTCTGTCCTCACTTGGACTCTTTTCTGTGAGTATGCAGAGAGAGAGAGAGAGAGAGAGAGAGATCTCTGGTGTCTCTCCCTCTTTTTATAAGGACATCAATCCTATAGAATTAAGGTCCTACCCTGATGCTCTCTTTAACTGTAATTACTTCCCTACAGGCCCTATCTCCAAATACACATTGTGAGAAAGGACATATGAAATGTAGAGGGAGGGACACAATTCGGTCCATAATACTCCCAGAAACTATATACCATATAACAACATCCAAAATTGCTAGGCAATTCTGGTTTCCAAGAAAGTCTGTGAAGATGTACTTTAGAATGAAAGCTTCGCTCTGGCTACATGGAAAAAGAACCCTGTGGTTCCTGTGGTTATATCAGTCTGAGAATATGAGGAAAAATCCTTAGAAGAGAATTTTGACATTGAGTTAAGGGTAAGAGTGTGCTAAAAGAAGAACTGTAAAGATATAGAGGAAAGTAACCAAATTCTAATTAACCTTTTTTTTAATTTCAAATTTAAACGTTTCTCTAGAAAGTCAAAATTAGTCTTCAGCTATACTGGTATTAATTTAAATAGTCTATTTATTGAATAGTCTAAGCATGGGTTGAAAGTGGCAGGTATAAAGGTAGATTCTAATGCTGAGAGCTTGCCAGTGAAGTTCAAGTATTAGGCGGCTGTTACAACTTTGACCACAAACTCAATTTAGAAGATACCTTCTCTCAGTTTTGAATTTGGGGAGGGAAGGGGTTGTATTTTGCCTTTCCCTGCTTTGTAGCTCTTTAGGGTTAAGAGGGGAGGTGGGAAGATTAAAAAACATTTTTCATTAAGTGAATGCTATAATCCTTCCTGTGGCTATCAATGCATCTCTATGTGACAATAGTCTATGTACTGTCTTAGTAAGAGGCACCTTAGGGGAGATCACCCTACTTCCACTGGAGAGATGTTCTATGCTTTGACCTCTTTGGAAATCCCCTTAGCTTCCTCTCCCTTTAGATATACTATGGGAAGTATTATTACGGTCACTTTGATCATATTTCTCAGTATATTAATGGAAAACACAGACAAGTCAGGCCAAATAGGAAGAGTTCAGAATGTCTCACTACTGAATTCTCTCTACTTTCCTACTTCTCCTGCTCACATAGTCAAAAAGGTAAATCAGCAAGTGGGCTGCCCAAGATGAAGTCCACCCAGGAAATAAGATACCAGGCCCCATCAATTGCGGATGTTCCTCTTCCCCACAGTTGGTTTTCCTGAGGGTTTCCTCTTTTGTTCGTATCTGGGGAAACTCCTCAGAGTTTACCACCTAGGCCAACCCCTCATTAAACTGTCTTGAAATTCCCTCTCTCCCTTGCATCATTTGATTGTGTGAAAGGGAAGAGGATGTAGCAGTGTTACATCTTCAGAATCTCAGGATAGTTTTATGGAGATACAAGAAGTGCTATTTCTACCTTACACCTATAGCTGCAATTCTGAAACAATGGGAGAAGTTCAATTTATATCCATTTTCAAAAACTTTAATGAGATTGACTTTTTTGAGATATAGTTGAAAGTTTCTCCCAAAGAGGGCTCTGTATAATGTGTCTTATGCCACTGAGATGCCTCTGGAAGCTTCTGACGGACCACCTAATGGCAGATTTTGTTTTTAATTTACACAGGACATGAACCCTTTGACAGTCTAGATTTTAAAATTCATTATTACCTCCCTTTGGCTTTTAAAATTTTTTCCCCCTAATTACTCCCGCCCCCATGAAATTTTAATAACATAGAGAGATTTTAACTCTTTAGGTGCCACTTAATATTTTCCCACACTCCTCCTTGAAATTTTCACTTCCTTGGGGACAATACTGCCCCCATGGAGAATCTGTGAAGTGAAGTAATAGCATCAAAGCAGCAGACTTCAGAGTACTCTTAAGTATAATATTGTTTTATAAAGCTCAATTAACATAAATTTTATCCAAGGTAGTTGTTAAAATGATTAATATAAACACTTCAACCTTGTTCTGCCACAGCCCCTTGGATTGCACAGCAGGGTTCTTAGCTTGTAGAAAAAATGATTAGCAAACTGGATCCCTAAACACAGCCCTCTATCACCTGGGTGAGCTCTTCCATCGTTTTTCCTCCTCAGCTTCTGATTTCAGAAAAAAAAAAAATTAAAGAATTACCTTCAGCAGATGGCCTCTTTATAGGCACTGAACTTCATTCAGATGTAACCTTTGGGGACAACGCCAGCTCCTTGTTCCTTTTGACATGTAAGTGTTACCCTTTGTCAAAGTCTCCTTCTGCACTTGAATCTGTTATGTCAGAAAGAGACATAATGTGTGATTTTCTGCTTTCACCTTAACTGTAAAGGCGAACTTCAAATTTCAATTAGAAGTAATAGTCTATAAACCTCCACATAAAAATGTACAATTTTCATTCTCGGTACATAGTCTTATTCTTTCTCATTAGAGGGCCATATTGAACAATGGAGCTTTCCGTGCACGTGTTAATGAAAATGCCATGTCTAAAAAAAGACCCTAAAATGGGAGCCCAAAACAAAGACTTGGGAAATCCATATAAAAATGTTGATTTTTATTGTAATTCTCCCAGAATAATGTTCTACACAGTACCTTTTAAGTTTCTTCCATGACTTTGGAGAGTAAAATTGGGAAATAACAGACCGTTCCTTTATTCACATGTTCGCCTTAACTTCCCTCAACCCACAACCACCCAACCTGATCAGCTAAGAATTCAATTGTAACAATGATTATAAAATTAGAAATTAGGATTTGGGCTTGTATAGAGTAGTTATATTTTACATTAAAAAAAAAATTCCCTGGAATAAAATACAAAAAAAAAAACTGAATAAAAGATAAAATAGAAAATTAAGAGTGAGAATGAAAATGCCAGGAAATAATCTTCTAACTTATATAATATACTGCATTCATCTATAATTAAGAGAACTTCAATAGTTTAAGAAAAGGAAAATCCCTGAGATGGGCAAGGTATGGTGAATGACTCAATAAGGGTCCCTGGGACTCAGGTTCTTTATATCTCTCTACTCTACCACTTAGTCATAGGAGCCACTTCTCTCTTCGTGATAAGACATATGCAGCAGCTCCTGGCACCCTATCTAGATCTGAGAAGGACAAAGTCAGATTAGCCACCATGAGTGGGTTAGAAGAATTCCCTAGGGGCTACAAGTGGGACCAACTTTCTTTTTTTTTTTTTTTTGAGTTGGAGTCTCACTCTGTTGCCCAGACTGGAGTGCAGTGGCCGCTCCCGGCCATCACATCCTCTACCTGCTGGGCTCCGGGGATCCTTCCGCCTCAGCCTTCCAAGTAGCTGGAACTACATGCGTGCGCTACCACGCCCAGCTCATTTTTGATTTATTGTAGAGATGAGGTCTCGCCAAGTTGCTCAGGCGGGTCTCGAACCCGCGGGCTCAGGCAATCCACTCACCTCAGCCTCCCAAAAGTGCGGGATTACAGGCTGAGCCACCGAGCCCGGCGGGACCAACTTTCTAATAAAACAAAAGGTTGAGCTTGGGAGGAAGGATCCTTAAATAACTTTAGAGCACTACTAGCAAAAGGGAGAGAGTGGAGTAGGGGTAGTGGTTGGAGCAGCCGTCCCCACAGTCTAGTCCATGTTTCTATTATATTTAACAGAAATAGGTTTCATTTCTCTTTTGAAAGATTTTTAACCTGCAAAATGTTAAACTTCTGGAGCTATGTTATCTGTTTTATTGAACACTATAAAGATATAGCCCAAATTTGCTTACTACTGACATTCAATGCCCATTGTTAGTATCTTGGTGAATGTTGAGGAAGCTTTCCTTTTAGACCATCTAGATAAATTCTACTGTTTTGCTCCAGACCTCAAGCAAACCTCCCTGAACTCTCCAACTTTTTTCACAGATGATCTCTTCCCCACTCCATTCCCCTCAATCCTCTTCAATTTTTCCTTTTTCTTAGTTTTCATAACCATTCTCTTCCTTGCCACTTTTGTTGTTGTTGTTATTTCATTGATTTACTGTTATTTCATTCATTGTTGTTATTTCATTGATTTACTACACCGAACTATGATCATCTTCCTCCTGAGTCCAAACCCTTTCATCAGATTTCTCTTTCTCTAATTTTGCTCCTTTGGAAGTTTTATGTGCTTTCAGGACACAAATGGCCTCCCTTCTGAAGCATAGCTCAGAAATCACTAGTTCACTGTTTTATTGTTCTTTAGAAAAATTATCTTGATGGACCCTGATTATTTACCATAGTACCACAGTACTATAAGAAAGTGACTGGCAGTAGCAGGATACTGCCAAGGGTGGGAGTAGGGACACAACGTCAGTAAGGATACCTGATCTCAAACCAGGAAAAGAGGGAACCAAAGGGAAGCCTAAATTTTACCTGTACAATGTCCACTTGTATACCTAATTCTGAATTGTACCCACATCTTTAAAATAAAATATTTTTTAAAAAGAAGAAAGGAAGGGGAAAAAAGATAAATTATCTTGAATTCAACTTGGCCAAACATTATCATCATATCTTTTTTTCCAAATGAACTGGTTTTCTGAACTTACTTGCATCACCATTCTGGTAATAATTAGACTCAAACTTTGTATCACAACTGACTGGTTTTTATATTAACTTCTGTATTATCAAGTAAGTCTTGCTGGGGTTTTTTGTTTGTTTGTTTGTTTACTGAGTGTCTCTCACACTGACTTCTTAAAAGAGTTAGAGAGTTAGTGCATACTAACTATGCATTGTTGCAAATGCATAGAGAGTTAGTGCATTGTTGTAAATACTTAACAACAATGCCTCCCATGAAGTAGGAAATCAATACATGTTTGCTGCTATTGTTAAAATAAAGACTATCACAGTTGAGTAACTGAAAAATCCTCCCAAGCATGTCTACTCTATTTAATTTCTCTCCAAATTCATACTTCACATCTCCTTATAACAACATTTGCACCGTGTTATTCTCATTCTTGAAATTTTTTGATTCTTTAATACCTATCTAGCACTACTGTCTTATCCTTGATAAGACCATTCATGATCTTGTATTTAAGATTACCCCCACTGACTCCTTAATAAACCTCCCATTCATAGGATCATCCAACTTTTCATGTCTTCTTTCTTCTTGCTCGTCTTGTCTCCCTAATCCGACATTCAGGAGTTAGTGTGAATTTGTAGTTTTTAATCCACATCCTTCAGTGTGTTGATGTGAAATTCAAGCACCACAAACTTGCCCAAAGTCAATTGATCACTGAGGGAGAGACAGAGCCTTGATTCAAACTCCAATGCTCTGTCACACCCTTCAAAGCTCTTTCTAATTCACTAAATCTATCACAGTATGATATTGCTGCTGACATTAAATTCATGCTCAACTAACCCCCCTATTCATTTTTTATGTAAATCCATCCTTACCAGTATCCTGAATCTTTTGACCCCGAAATAAGGGATGTTAAATGGAATCTATCTATCTATCTATCTATCTATCTATCTATCTATCTATCTATCTATCTATCTATATTTGGAGTTGAAGTCTCATTCTGTCACCCAGACTGGAGTGCAATGACACATTCACTGCCACTGCAGCCTCAACCTGCTGGGCTCAGGCGATCCTTCCACCTCAGCTTTCCAAGTAGCCAGAATGACTGGCAGTGCATGCTACCACATCCGGCTAATTTTTTTTATTTATTGTAGACATGAGGTCTCACCAAATTGCCCAGGTTGGTCTCAAACCCCTAGGCTCAGGCAATCCTCTCGCCTCAACCTCACAAAGTGCTGGGATTACAGGCTTGAGCTACCGAGACCGATCACAGTATATTTTAAAAATTGTTTACAGTTCAATGCTCTGGTCATCCAAGATCACATCGTTATATCTGTACTTTGAATTTCTACAGCTCTTTGAACCAAAATGTTATGGTAGCTAACACACTTCTAAGTATTGAGTAGGGCTCATTAACTACCTGCTGATCTAACGTCCACCAGAGCACAGGTTAACATGTCCATGTTGCTAAGTCACAGATGACACAATTTTGTCCCGCTTACATTTAAACAAAACTAGCCTCATAGAATTTAGAACAATTTCTCTGACCCTTGGTTCAGATCTGTGTTTCATGTGACACACAGTCATATAGGTAGCCCCAAAGGCACATGACTCAATTTTATATGGAGGGAGAGAGACAAATAGCCAAAGGTTTAACCTGAAATCTAGAGCATCCTTATCAATACATTTGGGTTCGTAATAGATGCTGCTGTAGTTCTGGACTCTGGTTTTCCCTAAAGAATGTAAAGACAAATGATTAGGTTTCTGTTATCTGAATCTGCATTTTTATCAATATTTTTATTTACAACATAGACTTTCCATATTGAACAAAAAAAAAAAAGGAGGAGGAGGGTGTCTGGTATCTGTTTAACTCTCAGAGAGAAAGACAGCGAGGGAGGAAATGAGGTAAAAAGAACTGGCAGGAAGAGCAGGCATCATCTTCATTTTAAAAAGTTTCATGATATAGAGTATCTGGATGAATTCAGACCCAATATATGACCCCATATCAGATTCTGATATCTTCAAACAAGAAACAGGAAATATAACCAGAGTGTAACCAATACACAATAAGTTATATGAAGGAAAGTATAAAAGTAGAGACAAGAGCAAGAAGACGTTAATGAAACATCTTTATATTTAGTTCTTCTTGCCAATGGCTACAACATAAAAATATTTCTCAGCAGCCTCTTATAGTTGTGCATAAATTCTAACATTGACTACGTGATTGAGGGCAAGACTCAGAGTGGTCTGGGTAGTTCAGCAAGGAGTGAACAGGCATCATGTCAAATCTGTGGTCAGCAGTACGGATACAATTGCCCTTGAATGATGCCAAGTGCAAAGTTGGTTTGCAGAAGCATAATTAGTTTTTCTTAAACCGAGAAGAGAATACAAATGAGCTATTAGCCCACTTCTTTTGCTGATTGCATTGTACTGTTCAGTTGATGTGTTTAGTGGCACATAGACAAAGTTCTTTTTTTTCTTGTTTAAGTCCTTATACATTTATATGGCTTCATTCTTCCTTAATTTTTTAAAGGAATATTTGGCTATTAATGAAACCAAAATTGTATCTTGAGATAGAAATTGTTTTCAAACAGTCTCTAAGCTGACTCTGAATTTTTGTAACTTCCTCTTCTGTTATTCATATCACTGACCTATTTTGTTTAAAAACATCATTGCTTCAGGGAAATTACAATCTCTTATTATGATATGAGATCCATTTAGCCAATGAGTCAGTATCTTGCAGGAGATAACATATATGTTTTGCCCCTGAATGTTCCTTTAGAAAGAATGAGTTGGCTTTGTCTCTTAAAGAGACCAATAGGATTCACTTCTAAAAGCAGTCATTTACAGCATGATTAATTTCTCGTTCAAACCACCCCAGATGTATCATGTGTTCACTTAGTACAAAGCAGTTAGTGAACTACTATTGATATGAATAAGAGTATTTCAGCTTCCCTACATTTCATAATGAACTCCAGAAGTTAATTTAAAAACTATTAAAATCAGTTGTGTTTTATCTTTTACAGTTTGAATAATCCCAACGTATAGAGGATCAATTGACTTTAGAAAAAGTTTAACAGAAAATATCTATTTTAGTCATGCTATCTAAAGTTACCATATTTTTTTTTCTTCCCAGGGAAATAGCATCATTCTGATAATTTCCATGTAAATAAATATTTAGTTTCTCACCAGACTAAAACAAACAAACAAAAAACTGTGCAATCAATTACTTTATTTAGTTTGATCTATGACCATCTTCTTTCTTTTGATGTATTTAACATTTCTTTCTAATTTCCATTACAACATTACTTCTGCTAACTCAAAAATGATGTATTTGCAAAATAATATTTGAGAAGGGTCAGATGCCTTAATGAGTACATGTGAGAAATGTGCCCCAAAAGGAGTGAAAAATGGAAATTGAAAAGGAGAAAGGCGGCCGTTCATGTGACAAAGGTCCTAAGAAGCAGCTACTTAAACCCACCTTTCCACCTGCTTCCTTCCTTAGGATGATTTGCTCTGTTCCAACCTCTTTGAATCCGAAGAGGAGCTAGTGAAGATCTCTGTAGTCCCTCCCTCTGCAGTCGAGGACCTTGGTTAATGAGACATATGCATTTACCATTTGTTTGTGCAATCTGTTTATTGCACAGCTCTGGCTTTATAATTCTTAGTTCACACTGTACAATTCACTTCACTGTAGGGCAGATATCATCCCTTTGGAATCCCTCATTCAAATCTGTCCATTGGTGCCATTTCTGCAAGGACAAAGCTCATATAGTTAGCAATTTAGGATTTTGCATTCACAAAGGAGGATCATGGCAGACCTCAGTAAATGAAGACCAGTGACTAGAAAGTGTGGTCTAGCCTCAAGATGGAGGAGTTGTTTAGCTAGCCTACCAAATTACATAGTGCATACAAAATCCAAGATGCACTTCCACATGTTTACACAGGTTAGAGGTAATCTAACAACTGAACAAGCACCTTAAACACAAGAATGAATGGAAAAACAGTTCTTGAATTTTGAGGGGCAACTATTGTAACAGATAGATAGTAAGAGGTTCCTGGCATATAGTAAGCACTGAATAAATGTCTGAATTAAAATAACGTTAGGTACCTAATTGTCCTCAGTGAAAGAAGAAATTGGTTCATCCTAGGTTTATCAAAGTAAACTTCACAACAGAAAGAAGAAAGTCAGTTTCAAAAAACTAATTACATATAGAATTAGCCTGTCATTAAATATACAGTAGTGATTTCAGTAATTATGCCTCAGTTCCTCTACTGCTTAGTGTTTACAGTTGCTAATATTGTGGCCTGGCTCAGATTGTGTTTCTACATAAAGCTTGTGTTAGGGTCTGCTCTTAGGTGATTAGTTTAAGTGGATTCTTCTCATCCTGAGCATTCTGCAGAGAGTTTACATACTCTCTGCATTAACAAGTACAAATAAAAAATTCTTCCTTCCATTTATCAGGCCAAGTAAGGGGCAAACTTAGGGTTAAATCCAGACCATGCTTGGGTCTATCAATTTTGGAAATCTACTTGTTGCTCTTTAATCATTGAGTTCTCTAGATCATGGATTGACCAGTAAGACTGAAATTTTGATAAGTTTCAATTACAGAGTCTCCGAAATTCAGTCACTTGTAGTGTACTGGTATTCAGAACTGTTCTAATATTTTATTTACTGTTGATCTGTGTGTAAATGTTTTTTGCATATGTGCAAATGTTTTTAACAACACAAAGCAATTTGTGCAATGTTTATTGAGTTGGTGTGACTACTTGTTTTTAATAGATTGACATCTTTATAATAACACTATGAGATAAGTACTTATAGTCTCAGAGTACAATTGAGAAAACCGCTCGTTCTAATTTGTTCTTAGAGACTTTGCAGAACACAATGTCACACTTATGCTTCTGAGGAGCATGAGTTTCAGACAGCATGTTGAACTCATATGTTTCCAAGATGGTTTTTACATTTAACCAACAGTGTAGTTTTTTCCTCCATTAACACTGGTGCCCAGTAGAGCAATTACTCAATGAATGTACATTGAATGAATTAATGGATGATTATGTTTTCTTAAACAGAAGCACATTTTAAAAAATGCTTCTTAAATCCTACAATTACAAAAGGTAAAACAAGCTGGGAAGTCTATGCCAGGTTAAAGTCTCCTTTTTTTCCTCTAGGTAAGCCCCAGGTAGCAAAGTCCTTCTCTGTGACTCAAATGGACTAGAAATGTATGGGAGAAATTAATTCTTCTTTTACAGAAGCCATCTTTTTTTAGGGGTACCTTAAAATATTGTGTGGCCTTTAAAAAGGAAAAACACATGGACTTCACACCAACTTGGATGGCCTTGGAATCTATAATATTCAGTGATCTATCACCAAAACAAAGAACTAAGTACCACATGCTCTCACTCATAAGTGGGCCCTGAGCATTTACCATAATACTATAAGAAAGGGACTGGCAGTAGCAGGAAACTGCCAGGGGAGGGAGGGGGACATATAACATCCATAAGGGTACCTGATCCCAAACCAGGTGAAGTGGGGACCAAAGAGAGGCCCAAACTTTACCTGTATGATGACCACTTGTGTAATGAATCCTGAATTGTACCCTATATCCTAAAAAAAAAAAAAAAAAAGATAGGCCTCTTACAATAAGTCTTCCTTAGAATGCAGATAAGATCATAGTCCCATAAAACTTGAAACATGAGTATATTTGCCTCTTCTTACAGGAAATATGCATTTCCAGAGTTCTTTGGAACACATTGACACCTCCTTTTAAAAATTTCCTGAGTAAATAAATTTTCGTCATTATTTTTAAAATTATAAAGCCAAATAAATGGAACACCAAAAAGTAAACTGAGAGAAATCTTGTGTTGCATTTGTTGTTTAGGTTGTAGTTCACTTTCAAAAGCTTAAAATATAATATTTTCATATGTGAACTCACTAAGTCCTTCCAAGGAATGAAAAATATGCATTATGATCAAGCAAGTCACAAAAAGTAGGATTTCAGTTTTTGAACAAATGTATTGACCCTAAGAAAAGTATTTTGGAAAAGATACATAGTTGCTTCTTATGATCATTTGGCAATAGTTTGCTAATGTTTTAGCCTGTTCCAATGTACAAAAGGCAAGTAGTAATATAAAAACAACAGTACCATTAAAGATAAGTAGTCCTGAGTCTCACGTTGCAACAATAATAATATTGGCCTTTTGCCTCTATTATAGCAAAACTATTAAATATTCATGTTGATGTTTATTTTCTAAATGTAAAATGGAATTAGGACAACAAATAAAGTCTACCTCTGGTGATAATATTGGTTATATATTATTTTTTTTTGTTTTTTGGCTTTTATATGTTTGATTCAAGGTATCTTACTGAATAATGCATAAACATCTTTAAAAATGCATTTCAATAGTTGAGGTTGTAGTTGGTTGTCAAGGTCTCATCTTGAACCAAACAGCAGTGATTTTCTTTTTGTATAGAACAAAACCACGAAGAAAGTAGCCATTAAAAACCTAATCGGTTTTGAGTCAAAATAGTGTAGTGATATAGATTCTTTATAAGTAAGTTCATTTTCTAGGAGGAAATCATAACAATATTCTCTGTAAAGGTTAGGTTTCCTGGAGCATCTTCTTGGGAGAGCTTTCTTGTGTGTGATTGAAAGTAATCTAAAAATAAAATCTAAACATCTAAGACATAGACTGTATTTGCTAACTCTAAAATTACTAAATGATATAAAGCTATGGAGACAGCATATCTATTTGTTATAGTTGTACTTTTTGGAAGGGATCATTTTTATCTCTATTCATCATAAACTGGTGGTGCATGTATTTATACATTACTTTTGAGATTAAATAGATATTGAAGGTTTAGCTGTCCATAAAACTGCCACATTCTGGGTTCTGATGATAAGATTTGAATGCTCAGAAACTTGATTTTATAAACCTATCTTGTAATTTTTTTCCTGTTTGGTGATAAACCACCTTTAATTAATCAAAGCCATCAAAGATAGATTGCTAATGCATAATCCACATTTATTAATTTTTAGCAAGAAACATAACCACAAATTAGACTCAGGACAAGCTACGTAATTGATAGGACTCAGTGTAAACTACAAATGTGCAGTCTCTTGTATAAAATGATTAAGAATTTCAAGGGAGCGATAGCAGAGCATTAAACCAAGCACAAGACCCTTCTAAGAGTGGGGGCCTTGTATGACTGTGCAGTCACATGCTCATGAAGCTGGCCTTGATTAAACTCATACATCTGTCAAAAATTGCTTGTAAGTATAGAAATAGAGTAGAGGGATTTGGAGATATACTTGCAATCCTGAGAACACTGGTTGAATTACTCTTTCCAGCATGAGAGTGTGTGGAAACACATTAGCACTTCCTACTGTCGACTCATTTTATTTAGCTCACTGCCCTTCTGTTGCAGCAAGGCAGTGGCTCTCTCATCACTCTACAATACAGTTGAGCCGCTAACAGCTTTTTGCAAAACACCCTGTCTTCTTAATTGGATTCCATAGATGACCTAGTCTCATCAGCTGCACTTTGAAAACATACCTCAGTGTACATTATATTTTATACATAATGGACTGGCTTTTAGTAATTCCCATTTCAGAAGACTGCCTTTCTCAGTGCTATGCCTGGACTGTGAAGAAACTTACAACAATCCTCTCTGCACTGATTAGGCTTTATGAATTCATTTAACAAAGCTTTATTGAGTGCCTATTACATATGCATTGGGTGATGTAGTATTTAATCTTGTGTCCCACGTGTTTTACTGCGAGTCAACATATATATTTTTCTGTTATGTTGGGCATATATATTAGTGAGGACACTTCTTATTACATTAACGAAATCCTATTCAAATTATCCTAAAAATAGAAAGACAGAAATATGGAAGAAGGAAAGAAAGATGATGATATAGATAGAAGATAGATAGATAGATAGATAGATAGATAGATAGATAGATAGATAGGTTTCAAGCTTGGCTAAATTCAGTAATACAAAACATGCCATTCATTAGGACCTCCCCCTCCTCCTCTTTCATTTCCTTTATTATCCCACTTCTTATGATCTGGTTTCATTGGCAAAGCACGCTTCCTCCATGTGGTGACAAAAATAGACTCAAATACCTCCAAGTTCACACATCAGGAGGAGAAAACATCTCCTTCTTTTGAGCCCCCAAAATGGTTATTTCAAAAGATGTTGATTGGCCTTAGGTCACACTCCTGCCCTGAACCAATAACGGCATTCTGGGTCCTGGGATTCTATTATTAGCCTTCCCTAAGACTATGATTGACAGCTACACTGGAAAGTGGCAGGGTCGTTTAAAGAAGGGTTACTGGGCTGGCAAAAATAATAGAAGTCTCTTCCAACATCACTACATTAGGACCCTATGGTTGAGTGTAAAGAGAGCTTAAGATTTGAACTCTGGAGACAGTTGTGTGCTACTGAAACCTGTTGTGTCAGAAATGTGGTTAAATCTCTGTGGTCTAAAGACTAATCCTTTTTAATTTCAAAGAAAAACAAGGAGCAAACAGGTCTAGTTGTTCCTTGGTTCTCAGAGGAAATTCTAAACAGTTTACAATTCAGGATAACTCAGCTATCAGTTTAGTTCAATTTTGCATTATACCTAGAGGTATAATATTTAATTTTTTGAACTTAGCCAAAATATTGAACTGTTAGGATTTAGAGTTTCCAGTCTATAAAATGGAATGTATACTCCTATTGGAAAGCCTTTCATTAGAAACAGTAGGGCTGTGGAAGCCAACACTCTCAGAGTGAAAGCAGGACTTGGGTTTTGATAGTTCTAAAAGTATCATTCATTCTTGGGTGCCTTTCTGGCATTTTCTAAATTCCAAAAATCCATGTTTTTTCCACTTCTTCTGACCTCTTATAAGACATGCTGAGGTATTTGCATAGTTCATGCCAATCACATCTAACATGTGAAAAGTAGATATTTTCAAGTACTTTTAAATTATGTTCTCGAACTTTATCTTCACAATATACTTAGAAGAAAGGTAATAGTATTATTGTATAATGCCGTGGGAATTGACTGGAGATAAACAGCTCTTGTAAATGAACTTGTGCACAGGTAGTGCAATAATTGATCTGGTCATAATTCCATTAATGCTTCTCTTCATGTAAAACAATGTGGATCAGTCACATAGAAAAACTACTGTGCCCTACACAGAGAAAAGTTGTGCTCATTTCTCTTTCAAGTACTACTCCTCCCGCCCACACCCACCCTCCAGGAGTTTGACAGTACACTCTGATCCATATGACAACACATTGGAAAAATGTTCCTCTTGTGCATGTTCTTTATCTGTGGGATGATGGAACCCTTAAGTTTGTCTTTGGAACTCCTCAAATGCATCAGGGGACACTTCTGGGAGTTGTGGTGACAGCTGATGCTTATCCTTATCCTATCCAAGCAGAGAAGAGGAGACACTCTTCCTTCTGCTGCTTTGCAAGAATGCTTGAACAGGTTTATGAGACAGCAAGTCCCATCTCATGTTTATAATTTTAAAGAGACATAGCATCACTGAAACCCTGAGATCAGTAAATCATCAAATGACTGAGAAATAGTAGTACAACAACAACAACAATAACAACAACAACAACAAAAAATGAGCAGTGGAAAAGCCTGCCAATCTCAGTATTTTGCCAATATAAAGAGGATCCCCAAAAAACCGGAATTATCTTTTTGGAGGGCAGGCCCCTTGTAGTACAGGCTTCCACTGCTGGGTAAGTGCTCTAGGAACCCATCAGCATCAGTGTACCAGCTAACATTGTTAGAGGGAGCATTCAGCTTCAGTGAGTTTTTTTTTTTTTTTTTTTTAATTCTTTCAACACGTTTGCCTATTTCTTTTCTTTTCTTTTCTTTTTTTTCTGAGTTGGAGTCTCACTCTGTCGCCCAGAATGGAGTGCAGTGGCCGCTCCCGGCCACCACAGCCTCGACCTGCTGGGCTCCAGCGATCCTTCCGCCTCCGCCTTCCAAGTAGCTGGAACTACAGGTGTGCGCTACCACGCCCGGCTAATTTTTTTGGATTTATTGTAGAGATGAGGTCTCGCCAAGATGCCCAGGGAGGTCTCGAACCCTCGGCCTCAGGCAATCCACTCACCTCAGCCTCCCAAAGCGGGATTATAGGCTGAGCCACCGAGCCCGGCTTGCCCATTTCTTGATGGGTAATTTACAAGCACACCAGACCACATTGTGCTGAGTGCTCAGCAATCTTTGTCCAAAAATGGCATGACCCCCTCATGCCCCGCCCTCCCTATTCACTTGATCTCACCCCAAGTGACTTTTTTTCGTTTTCCCAGATGAAAAAGTTCTCAAAAGGATACATTTTGCCAATGTGGAAGAGATGAATCAAAAAACGGCAGAAGCACTAAAAAGCATCAAAATTGACAAGTTCAAAAACTGTTTTGAGCAGTGGAGAAAACATCTTGATAGGCATATTGCATCAAACAAAGAGTACTTGGAAGGTGACAAGTTTAAACATGTAAGAATAAATATACAAATTTTTATAAATAAATTCTGATATTTTTGAAGTTGCCCTTTATACTGGGGTGGTCACTTCTGCTTGGTCTAAATCTTAAATGTCATTGTCTTCTTGCTGTGAGGTCTCATAGAAGCAGCTTTTTTAAGCACTGGGTTCGCTGCATCAAAGAGAGTACTGGCATCAGGCTGATGACAAGCTTTGCTCATAGGACCAGCAGGAAGCTGTAGGTCCTTACTGGACAACAAAGAAATTCCCAAAGGGTGAATTTGTCACAGATGTGGCAAGGTAAGGAAAGAGAGATTTTATAGTGTCTTTTTTTTTTTTTTTTTTTTTGCTTCAGGTAGAGAGAAAAAGGAGAAAAGTTAAATAAATGATATGGACTTAAGTTCTGAGAAAAACTAAAAATAGCAAGCTCCCTAAATACATAGTAAGGACTGTCTGTAGCTGAGGATTCCATAGGCTAGGCTTTCTAGAAATTCTACCAAGGCCCTAACGAGCCTCTTGTTTTCTCCATTAATGTCAGCACTTAAATAGTCCCTAATGTCTCTAACAATGTCCCCAAAAGACCAGTTGTCTGTTATCTGTGGGGCAAGCCTCTTTTCAAAATGGCATAGATCTTCCATCAGCTTGCTCCTCATACTGCTGAGACCAACAGGGGTATCCTTTTGACCCCCAAAAGAGGAAGAGCTGTGATTCCCTTTCAGATTATTTTTTGCCTCAAGTTGCTGAAACTTGGTCAGAACAGTCTACTACCTTTGTAAAATTTCATTAAAATAATCTTGTTTGCATTAAATAATGACAACAATAATAGTATATCTAATATAGGTTTCAGATTTAATTTAACCCATTAAAAAACAAAGAACTCTGTCATTACTTCATTATTCTCACCAACATGTGTTTTTTTTTCAACGTTATCATACTTTTCAGACTTGTCAAGCCAAAAATGCTTCTGTCCAACTGTTTTATCCTGCAAGTGTACACACTAGTCTCCATCAATACTTCTTTTTCTCTCCCTACTCTTTCATTCAACCTGCCCTAAGGCAAAATTGTGAAGTCCCTGGCATTTGCTTATAGTTTCCCTTGATCCCTGTTTCATCACCACTTTTCCTCTACTCTTTTAGGAGCCCTTGTTTTCCCTTCCCTTAGGCATTTAGAGTTCTGGAACTTTCTGACTGTTAAAAGGCTTCTCTTCAGTGATGAGAATCTGATCATGAACTTACACTCTGATCAGCATATTCCAGCACTCCCAAGGGGCAACCATAGGTTGGATCAGAAACCTCCCAGGCCAGTCAAAAGCTGTGACACTCTGCGGGCAACTCAATCACTCTGAGCCTTACTTTTCCCATCTGTAAAATGGAATCATACTTGCTTCAAAACATTCCCTCAAACCTGGAGCCTTCTTCCTAGCTCAGTTCTGCCCTACTGACCCTCACCTCTTCCCCTAACTGACCCTCTTCTTGGTGACTTCTCTCTTACTCTTTAACAAGTCTCAACTTCAAGTTTTCTTCAGAGAGATCTTCCCCTATCAGCCTATAAGTGACTCCCCTCCTACCCTCTTCGTTTAACAAAGACAATTTGTAATTCACTTATGTTATTTTATTCATCTGTTTTATTTTAACTTTTTAAAAATGGTTTGCCTCCCCTATTTGGTCGTGAGCTCCCAGAGGGCAAGAATCCTGTCTAGGTCCTTCCTCATTGCCACTCCAGGATCTAGCACAACACAGAGTACTTGGCACCAGAAAGTACTCAACAAACATTTTGTCTTCTATCTACCAGCAGGTGTGCAGATAAACTAGACCATCCAAATCAGAACAAAAAGAGGCTTTTGTTCATATCATGCTGTAGCTAAACAGTCACCTTCTCTTGTGTTTGACAGAGATGCAAGGATTGTTGGAGGAGTGGAAGAGTTTTATGGTGACCAAAGCAGAAGAGGTTAATATGCTCTGATATGAGGTTGTTGGCACAAGGAAGCTGGCAGGTAGCCATCTGGAAGGAGGGGCATCTTATATGATTGGTTTGGGGAGCACATTGGCTTTCTATGGTTTCATTTGGCTTTCCTGAGTTAGAAGTGGGGGCAAAATGAGAGCAGTTGGCAGTCATTGACCAAATCCTGATGTTCTGGACTGATGGCCGTGGAGGTTGTAGGTCAGTGGCCTACTGTCAAATGTGGTCTGGTCATTCCAGAGATCTATTGTCAATGTTCATCTGTATATTCCATCTCTCATGTAATTCCTTCCCTTTTCTTTCTATACCCAGTGCATAACCTACTCTCTCAGACCATGTACAAAGGTAACATATTAATTCGCTTAAAATAAGTTGATCATCTAGGATAATATGTCCAGCTTAACCAGTTCAAAGAGAATTGGCATTTATTAGAAATACTGACAACTTGGACAAAGGGATGGATAAGAAATAGTGAAGACTAGTGAGTAAAGCAATATGGGGGGGGGCAAAGTATTACATTGGTCATCCTACACAAATTATGCTGCAAGAACAGCTCTGCTTCATTTTTCTCTTTAAAATATTCAAAGAATAATGGGCTAAATATTTTTAAAATGTGAAGCTCATTTAAAAGAGACCAAAGAAGAGGCTTTTGAAGCCCGTGCATTGGCTCCAGGACATGTCATGTACACTCTCACCTCTGCAGGTCCTGCGTCTAGGACCCTTTGTTCCTTCTCTTCCCTAATCTAGGCTCTGCCCTTCAAGACACAAGTCAAGAGTCATCTTCCTCCAGGCAGTTACTGCCAACAACAAGCACACGCTCTTCCCCTGTCCTTGAAATCCCTAAATCTCTTATCTGCATCATTTATCACATAATGAAATTTTGTAGTAGGATATTTCTTATGTTCATATTCTCTTATCAACTAGCCTAGAATTTTTGTGACTTTTGTGTGTCTACCACAGCAACTATAATAGATACACTCTTCATTGATTCAGCTGTATAATGCTTTCTTCTTCATTAATAGCAATAGGAAATCAATAGACATTAACACATAAAGAAAAAAATAAGATTATTTTACCCTGCACGTGGTGGATAGTGCTACATAGTATTTGAACACATTGGATCTGGGTTAGTCTATGTAAATCAGATCCACACTGATTGCATTGCATGTATATTCTTAGGTAAGTTTTTAAAATATTCTTAAGCTTAAGCTACGTTTTTTTTAAATAAAATGAGGATAATAATATATGTCCTATGCAAGACATATTGTAAACAAAGTATTTGGAACCTAGTAAGTGATCATTGAACATGAGTCCTTATTATAGTATTTAAAAATTAACTAAAACCATATGTTAAAATAGAAATTGTCTATTTATTATATATAATACATATATTTCTAAAAGTTGGGTTTTTATGAAAGTGTTTGGATTGTTTCTGAAAGTGTTTTAATTGACTCACAAGTTAAATTAATTAACTACATGGAGAATCTATTAATAATATAATTACTTCAGTTTGAGTGCCAAACCATGAGGTCTCGCTATATAAATTTCATATATGTATATTTGTGTGTGTGTTCCATCAGTACACATAAAAAATAGATGTGACAGTAGAGAAGTATCATTTTCTTTATGAGTCTCTCAAGCAATGTACTTACCAACTGACCAAATGACAGTTGAATAAAAAAATAGAGGTCATTGTGATGTGGTATAAAGGTCTGAACTTGAAATCACAACTCCTGACTTAAGATCAGTCATTCTCAATCCATGTGGCTTTGGGAAAACCACTTATCTTCATTAGATCTTTTACCTCATTTGTAAGATGGAGATAATGACACTTAATTCAGGATTAGCAAAATACAAATGTAAAAGAATTTCTGTTTCTATGATTGACATGCTTGTGCAGAATTATCTAGCAGCAAGAATAACTGGAAGAGTCATGTGGAATTATATAAATGAAACTTATGTGGAGGCATTGGAAAATTGCATAGATAACCAAGATTTGGGGCTAAGATTCCAGGAAAAAAAAATGAAGATCCTTCAGATAAGCTCAAATTCTACATGCTTCTTTTCCGCTTAGGGTGTTTGTTAATTTTCAGTATGGGGGATAGTTTGAGAAGCCAGGCAAAAGATAGCTGCCAAAGGGCAAGGGAGCCAGTAGAGCTTTTGAAAATATCATGAGGCTTGGAAGACAAAACTGGAGTTCAGGCCAACAAGAAATCAAGGGCTTGAGGGACCACGAGCATAGAAAATAAAGAGGCATAGAAAAGTGAGCCTGACATCTTTGGTACTCCCCATTAGGCATTTGCCAATTCTTTATTCAGCAGTGTCAGGGGTTAAGAAGCTAAGTAAAAATTATCTAAAAAGGAGAAGAGAGTATTTGGCTGTCTCACAACATTGAGTAAACAAAAATGGGAATTCAGGACTGCCAAGGAAAAGAGGTCACAGTAAACACTCTAGTCTTTTAGTTTGGACCCTTGGCAAGCTTCACTCTAAGAACTGGAAGCAAACAAGAAATAGACTGAGACTTACAGTGACTGCAAAATAGCATTGGGTCAAATCATTTCCTGACTGGATTAAGATGAACTCTTTCTACTTAGCAGTAGGGTAAGGTGAATCCTCACTGTAGGAGAACATTATCTAAGTTTTATCACACTGGCCATAAAGTTTGCCTGGCATTCAACCAAAATTACGATATGAAAAACAAAAGTCAGAAACAGAGTCACAATTGAACTGGATACTAGATTTTCAGACGTAGACCTTACATTGGCTCAAATAAACAACTTCAAAAATAAATGGCAAGATGACAATTTTAAGAGATCAGAGATCTATCTCAATATTCAACCAAAACCAGTCAAGCCTGCAAAGAGATGGAATAATGTGATTGAAATCAAGGGGAAAAGAGACAATAGGAACAGACACAGATTGATGAAGATCTTGGAGTTTCATACAAAGACTTTAAATAGTTGTTAATATTTTCAAGAAAAATATGGAAAAAATAAGACTTTTATAACAGCAGTTTTATATAAAAATATTTAGTATTTCATATGAGACAATCTTCTTTAGAATGGGTTCGTGCTTTCCTCTACCCGGCTGGAAAAGTGGGGGCTAATCACTTTTCTCCAATCATGCATTCAGTTGAGGCCATTTTTGCAAAGTTAAGGCTCAGTGTGTGCCTGGTTCTCCTCTGTTTTTGGAATATGCCCCTGAGATGGAGACCCAAGGCATTCACAAGGGCCCAGTCCTTAATGGGTCTCTCACTCTCATTGTAGTTAACTGCAATGTACAGGACTGAGGAACATTCTGCTCTACTTTTTCAATGTTTTCAGCTTAGCTTTTTTATTTCCTGTTCTACACAGCTTTAGAATTTGGCAAATGTGTTGACAGAAACACTGGTTGCATGTTGGAGAACCAAAAAGTCTCCACTTTTGTCTTTCAGATTTATAGAACTGCAAAAAGTCTCACTTGTTTGCCATTTCCCAGCCCTTTTCCCAGAACAGATCCTGGATTCTTGGCCTGTTGCCCACACCAAGAATCTGCAAATCTTTTTAGAAAAAAAAAGGCAGTTACGAATGATAAACTCACATTTCTTTACTTCTCCCTTTTCTGGAATCGTTGCCCTTCTAGTTGTTTCAGCAGTTCTCTGATACCTTTAATTTTATTTTTTAAAATTGTATGTAGGTTTTGAGTTTATCTCAACAGGAGCATTTTGTCTACTTAAGTTACTCCTTCCTGCTTGATTAGAATAATAATGCCAAGTGTTGGAAAGAATGTGAAGTGACTGTGACTTGCATGCACTGAAACAGTATAAATTGGTACAACCATTTTGGAAAACTGGCAATAATGTTTGTGCCCCATTCTACGCCAAGGACTCCACTGATCCACAGAAATGCATTAGTATGTTCACCAAAGGACATGCACAAGAGTCCCAAACTGGAAACAACTCAAATTTTCATCACAGCAGAATAGATTCATAAATAATACGATATTTGTTCAAGAGGAGAACAAACTACAACCACTGTGATGGTTAATTATATGTCTCAATTTGATGTGTTCATAATAAATATTATTTCTGGGTACATCTGTGAGGCTGCTCCTGGATAAGATTAACATTGAATTGGTAGACTCAGTAAAGTAGATGGCAGGATTGGCAGGATCTTCCATTTAGGGTCTAAACAGAACAAAAGGCAGAAGAAGGAGGAATTCACCCATTTTGTTTCCTGCCTGACTGCTAGAGCTGGGACATTGATTTTCTGCCCTTGGAATGGAATTAAACCATTGTCTTTCCTGGGTCTTTAGTTTGCAGATGGCAGATCATGGAACATCTCAGCCTCCACAATTACATAAGTCAATTTCTCATAACCTCTCCCTCCCTCCTTATCCCCTCCCTCCCTCGCTCCTTCCCTTCTTCCCCTTTCTTCCTCCTTTCCCCTTCTCTCTCTCTCACTCTCTCTCTCTCTTACACACTATATATTATATGTATGTATACACACACACATATATAATACACACACACACACACACACACACACACACACACACACAAGGTGTGTACCAAGTGTTAGAAAGAACGTGGAACATGGTGTGTGTGTGATATATACACACATTTTCTCTGGAGAATCCCGACTCACACAACCATACACAACACAATGAAACTCAGAATGTTTACCAAAATTACTAGACATCAGATAATTGTTGTAATTTGAGAAAGTATTGCAAACAAGAAAGCATCACATACACAAGAAATTACCATTGCTGAAAATACCCTTAAAACACTTCTGGACATTTATTCCACAAAAATATACTTCTGGACATTTTATTTCCCATAAATTTAACTTCTAATAATTCTATGCACTTTCAGCACATAAAATTATAAACTGAAACAAAAATAATTAAAGATGAAAACAAAAATATATTGGTCTTGAGATAAACTTAGTATAAAGTATCAGGACACTCTGCTGACACTACCACAAGTCGCTTTTTATTCCTCTAAACTATGAAAGCTGCCAAAGTGTTCAACATTCCACAGTTTTTATCTTCACTGCTCAAATGCTGGATATTTTTGCATTTCCTTGGCTTGATATATGTCTCTCAAGTTTGTCACTTATGTTTGAAAGTGTCAAATTCTAATTTTGGACTGCTGTATCTTAAATCTGGTATTTGTGAAGTTTAAGGAATGTAGTGAGTGCATCACATGGCTTGTCTCAATGTTTTGACAATAACAAATACCTTTTTCAATGACCAAATGCTCCTGATCTCATTCTGTGGTTAGGCATCACAATAGTGCACAGTTTTGCTCTGAACTATATTACTTTTACAAGGGAAATATTTTGAGCAAGATCTGAGAAGACAGAAAGACCTTAACTCAAGTTAAACAATGCCAGTGTTTACCACAGGAAGGGTTTACTATAAAAGACGACCAATACTTAAGTCACAAATAGAATCAGTTATACATAAGACTGTTTTTTCCTCAAAAATACAAATTCTTGCATTTAGAACTGTCATCATGCTTAGTAACAGCAGCTTGTCTGAACCTCAGCTGGGGACTAGTGCATGTAAGAAGTTAAATCGTTTTGCAGCTAGACATTGAACTTACTGCCTCACACATCTGGAATATCACTTCTTGGAAATGCTGATCATTTTTAAAGGAATGTCTCCACGTTGGATGATTTTTTTTAATCTATAACTTTTAAAAATATGTCTTTATTTTTATATAATTTTAAGCTGAAACATAGTTGCAAAAATAAGCACAAAGAATTTCTATATGCCCACATTCATCAATTATTTACAATGAATTTACCGCTTTGTTTTATCATGTTCCCTCATGTACACACACACACACACACACACACACACACACACACACACACACACAGATTATTTTATAAAACAAATACATGTCTTTTATTTGAGACTAAATTGAAGACACCATGCCTCTTTACCCTAAATACTTTAATGGGTGTTTCCTAAGAATAAGAAGTTCATCTAAGAATATTGATCAAAATTTAACCTTGGCGTTGTATTAATCTAATCCACCATCCATATTCAAATTTCATCAGTTTTTTTCCAGTGCAGGATCTAATACAAGATCACACATATGTTGATTTGTCATATCTCTTCACTCTACCTGGATGTAGCACAGTCCATCAACCGTTCTTTTGCTATTTTGACCTTGATATTTTTAAAGAGTTGAAGTCAGTTAATTTGCAGAATATCTTTCAATATGGATTTCTATGATATTCCTTAGTAATTAATTTCAGGTTCTGTGCCAAAAATGAAGGAACATCAAAAAAGTGATGAGTACTCACCCTCATCAGGAGGAATATAATGGGTTTGTTGCTGATATTAAGCTTGATCATTTGGTCATGATATCTAGCAGGCTTTTTTCTCAAATTTTACCCACTAGTTTTACTATCTAGGGAAGATTTTCTTTCTTCATTATCCTTTCTGCAGTGATGAGTTGGCATTCTGCGATAAGAAAGGACTGGTCTGTGCCCCATGTTTTTATACTTAAAAAGGACCTTTCTCTCTCATTAATTTCTTTATTTACATAATTACCTTTATGGGCTCATGAATTCATATTTTAATCAATGGATTATTATCCATGATTATCATTGTTTATTTTTATGTTTAAATTGTCTAGGATTTAGGCAAGCTTGTTCCCGTGTGTGTACTTACATATTCCTATCATTTTTCGAGCACTTTCTTACTTCTGAGTCAAAAATAAGTTCCAAGCTTATATGTTCCAGTATTGAAATAAGTCTTTGTTTGAAGGAGTCTAGTTTCTTTGAGTAAAGAGTGGTATTTTCTGTATGCTATTTCTTCTAGGCACTTGTGGCAGAATATGCCTCTATATTTTTACGTATATCTACCTTTTTATCTAAAGCTATACAAATGCATGAGTTCATATTGATACCTCCCATTTCAATCCAACATCACTGGGTGCATTCCATTCCAGTCTTCTGTCCTCCCATGTTTGTAACTCTCTATCACAAAAAAAAGTTGAGAGCATTCACTTTTTCTTTTCTCTTTCTCACAGCTCTCTCCTTCTGTATCTCCTTCTTTCCTCTCTTGCTTCCAAGTATATTTTACATTTTAAAATATATTATTTATAACATTCTAAATGTTTCAAAATGTTAAATTAGCATTTAGAATGACCAAAAAGTTGATGGTCTAAACATATATGTGTCCATAAAATTGGCAACTTCAATTTTAAACACAACATCTTGCCTATACATATGTCTGTTCTACCCATTGCCTTATGTATACAAAGCAAATTTTTAAAATTTTTGGAAGATCATGGTCATATAAAGGTAGAAAACATAATTCATTTGGAAAGTGTTTCCATTAAGTGGTAAGTACTAAAGGGTCTTCTTTCATTGACATTTTCAACCAGTATATATTGAAAGCCTATGGCATGCAAGCCCACCATTGTGTCTTTGCATCCAACAGAAATGGCAAGAATGAACTAGATTATTTTTCATTAGTGACACCCTTCCATTGACTTTTCGGAAAAATGGACAAATACTATGGTCCCAATGTCTGTTCCTAGCCCCCTTCTTAAATGTTTATGCAAAAATAGTGGACTATGGGGACATCAAAAACATTTAAAAGTGCTGAATAGAAAACTTCTGTTGGTGGGAAGAATAGAGGGAAGGGGGGAGGGACAAAGAGAAGATGGTAAACTGGTACAAAAATGCAGTTTGATAGAAGGAGTAAGATCTAGGGTTCAGTAGCACAATAGATGATGACAGTTAACAGTAATTTATTATATATTTCAAAATAGCTAAAAGAATGAAACTGGAATGTTCCTAACACAGAGAAATGATAAATGCTTGAGGTAACGGGTAACTCCATTTTCCTGATTTGATCATGACATATTGTATACTTGTATCAAAATACCACAGGTACCCCATGCATATATCCAACTATTCTGCACCTTAGATATTAAAAATAATTTTTTTAAAAAAGAGATGTACTGTTCTACAGTTGGAAGAAGAATCTCTGATAGGAGATGAGGCAGTGAATAACACAACAATCACATTAAACAAACTCATAGGTAAGAATGACAATAAATAAAAACATAGGAAAAACGCACTGTGTGTGTGTGTATGTGTGTGTGTGTGTGTGTGTGTGTGTGTGTGTGTGTGTGTGTGTGTGTATGGCTCTGCCTCCCAAATAACACTTGACTTGGAAATAATTATTTCATACCTATAAGCTGAAAAGAACAGAATGACTTTCCAGACCTATGCTTCAGAACAGACTGGGGAAATGTCACAATAAATGCTGAGTATGAGGCCAGAATGTCATTAGAGCAGTTGGATTTGTAGTCAGCAAAATGAGTGCTTAAGCATCCGAATCACAGTCCATGGTGCCAGTCATATATGAGCAAAGGTGCTGAGAAGTTTCAGAAGCCTGTGGTTCAGGTGAGGCATGACCAGAGGGAGAATCACCACCTTGAGAGGGAGATGAAAGAAAAATGCAGGGATTAATGCAGCACCAGAAATCGGAGTCTCTGGGAGCTTAACATAGTCATTGCCACCCATCTGAACATAAGGCACCACGTGACAAAATAAGAACCATGCCTCTTGTTGCTGTACCTGGTCTTGACTTGTTTTGGGTTCTGTCTTTTTTTGTTTTCAATTAGATAGAGAATACTGCTGGGTACTCTGTATACCACTGTGTAGGAATTGGTAAATACCAACAGGTGAGAAGAGAAAAACCAAGATAGTAAAAACAGTCATACAGCTGCAGCTGCAGAAAGACAGATAGCCTGGGGTGTCAGTGACCATGTAAGTAACATCTGTGACCTCTGTAGGGGATGGGATATCTGGGCACTGGGGCAGGACACTGCCCACCAAGGCAGACTGTGAAGATGATACAGAAAGGCATTAGGGCCAATGATCTTACCTTCTCTCTCTCGACCTCACTCCTGTCATCAGACGCTTGCTAGGTGCCAGCCTCTTCTCTCTATCTTCACAAGCCCAAATTCTGGGAGAAATTAATTCCCATTTTGCAAATGAGGAAGGTAAAGGGACCATGGCCTCAACCAATAGATCTCAGGTCTTGTGGGCTTTCCACGGAGCTGTGTTGTTTGTTTGGGTTAGAAATGTTCGTCATGCTTTCGGGGATGGAGAAAATTAAATGAAATTGTACTTCAT
Organism: Carlito syrichta; assembly: GCF_000164805.1. Taxonomy (NCBI): domain Eukaryota; kingdom Metazoa; phylum Chordata; class Mammalia; order Primates; family Tarsiidae; genus Carlito; species Carlito syrichta. The sequence continues at coordinate 139,037 of NW_007247207.1, forward strand.
AAGGGGAATCTGGCAGGAACAGTCTTATAGAGCTCATTCTTACACAAATACAAATATAGAGGTCTCTATGTTGCTAAGAGAAACATTATTAAAACAATAGCTGACTTTATTGTCCTTTCTGTGACACACATTAATCTAAGGCCTTTGCATAAATCAACACAGGTATTATCATCATCTCCCCATCCTAGAGGTGAGAAAACTGAGACACAGAGGGGTTAAGTAACTTGTCCAATGTTATTAAGTGTTTTGGTTTGTCAGGGTTGCAGTAACAAAATATCACACACTGAGTGGCTTAAACCAGGGGTCCCCAAATCCTGGACTGTGGACCAGTACTGATCTGTGACTGTTAGGAACTGAGGCCACACAGCAGGAGGTGAGAGGCAGGTGAGTGGAGCTCCATTTTCTTTCAGATCGGTGGTGGCATTAGATTCTCATAGGAGCAGGCAGCCTATTTTGAACTGTGCATGTGAGAGATCTAAGTCACTTGCTTTTTTTGAGACTCTAATGCCTGATGTTCCCCACGCTGTCCCCTGGTCATGGAAAAATTGTCTTCCGTGAAAATTGTCCCTGATGCCAGAAATGTTTGGGGGCAGCTAGAAAAAACAGAGGTTTCTTGTCTAACAGCTCTGGAGGCTGGAAAAGTCTGAGGTCAAAATGTCAGCGGGGCCGGTTCCCTCTGAGAGATATAGGGGAAGGATCTGTTCCAGACCTCTCTCCTTGGCTTATATATAGATGGCCATCTTCTCCTTATATCTCTTTACGTTGTCTTCTTTCTATTCATGTCTGTATCCAAATTTTCTCTTCTTATAAGCACACCAGGCATATTGGATTAGGAGCTGCTATGGACTGAATTATGACTGCCAAAACTTATATGTGGAAGCTGTAATCCCTAATGTGACTATATTTAAAGATAGGGCTTTTAAGAGGTAATTGAGGTTAAATGAGGTCGTAAATGTATGGTCCTAATCTGATAGGACTGGTGACCTTATAAGAAAGAGAAGAGAAAGAGAGAGAGAGCACTCACTCTCTCTCTCTTTCCAAGTTTTTGTCCTAAGGAAAGGCCATGTGAGGCCACAGTGAGAAGGCAGCTATCTATCAGCCAGAAATCAAGCCCTCATCAGAACCCCACTATGCTGGTACCCTGATCTCAGAATTCCAGCTTCCAGAACTGTGAGATAATAAATTTTTCTACTTAAGCCACCAGTTTATGGTATTATGTTATGGCAGTCCAAGCTGACTAAGATAGGAGCCCACCCTGTATTAATATGACCTCCTCTTCACTGATCACATCCACAACGACCCTTTTTTTCAAATAACATTTTATTCTGAGGTACTGGGGGTTAAGACTTCAACATATGAATTCTGGGGGTGCGGGGGAGGGAAACAATTAAAACCATAGCACACAGCTTGTAAATTACAATGTCAAGATTGAAACCCAGGTTATCTGGCTTGAGAAAGAATGCTGACTATTAGCCATTCAGTACATTGCTCACTAAACAAAATAAAATACTAATTCAACAACTATCTATTAAGTACCTGCTGTATACTTCTCTTTCCTCTGCCTCCAAGGTTCTCTCATCTTCCCTAGAGAGGCTTTCTTCTGTTAATCGTCTCCATTTCTGATATAGTGAGGCCTTTTTTTCTGACCGCTGACGTCATTTTAATTCGTGTTTTCAATTAAGCAATTGTTCACTGAAAATTTGCCATGTTTTAATCACAAAAGATGGTTAAGTTATGATCATTTTACTTTCAAATGCATACTGGCCCACATAGCCAGATCTCTGCATATCTACTTTCCTACTATGGGCCTTTGAATATGCTAGCGTCCTTCACCACTGCATTCTTGGTGCCAAGCACATACTTAGAACTCGGTAAATATGTGCTGAATGTTGTTATTTCAAATGAATTTATAAAATGTAAACTTGTCATTGCCTGTGGTTCAAAGTCTATTTAATTGGTTTAAATAGGTCTTGTCAGGCAAACTTGGAAATACTTTCCAATTAGAATTAACAGACTCCTCATTCTCTCTAGTGAAACTATCTCTGGACAAATTTAAATAGCAATTCTCTCTTCATAAATGCATATATGTCACAAAGATAATGGGTGTTAAAATAACCCATGAGAAATGCCTGCCTGTATAAGCAACTTCTCAAGAAATGGCAGTATAGTGCTTGACTGCAAAATGGATAAATTTCTGTGGCAAATTAACTGTTCTGCTATGGGGCTTATGGACATAGCATTTAGTACAGTTTATATTAATGAAGGCAATGCATAACTGATTTGGAATGAACTTAAAATGCTGCAGAAGGCATGTTTTCCCACAAATCTAACCGAAACACACCTGAATTCCCCTCCTTTCTAGTTCCGATCTCCTGCCTGGAGTCCCTTTGTATACTGGGTCAATCTCTAAAATAAATGGTCTCTGCTCTCCCTTCTCTAACCTACCCATGTTAGATTATTTAAGACCCATTTGCAATATCACTTTCTCTGTGAAGTCTTCTTGAACCTTCATCTTCTATTGAAAAGAGAAAGAACAAATCTTTCTTCTGCAACGTCGTCCATCTGCAACATTGTCTGTCCATTATCTCTTTTTCACTATTTTCTCCACTGCAACATAAGCAACTTGAAGGCTGGTGTCATATTTTGTCTCCATTTCTAGACCATCCCACTGAATGTGAGCAGAGCACCTTCCACATAGTAGGTGATCAGAAGACAGTTTAAAAAGAAAAAGGAAGAAATGAAGAAGGGAAATCATGAAGGAAAGTAGGAATAATGGTTGCTATTAAATACTTCAAAGAAAAAACTCAGTTACCCAATCCAAAGCAATCATCTATGAGATGAAGAGGAAGACGTGAAGTCATGTTCTTTTTCTCATGGCGCTATAAAGGGAAACAGAAAGATAAGACAACACACTAATTTTGATCAATTATCAATGAATATCTACCTTACTGTAAGTAACCAAGTAAAAACAAGTTTAAAGATAGGGAAATCGACTTGCTGAGACCTGAAAATTATTTCACTTTCTTCATAATCCACTCAATAAGTAGGCATAACCAAGGTTATTATACATCCGGGTGGAAAATTAAAATTTGTTCATTCACCAATATCCAAATATTTAGCATAGAGATAGACAAAGAATCCAGATGACTGAATGCTCTCATTGTACATTTCTGTGCTTTCACACAATATGTGAGGTTTTGAGTTTGGAGTTGTACATAAGAGCCACTGAACTTATTTATCCTATAGTTTATAAAGTAAGGCATTTGTCAGGAAGGAGACAATGCTAACCTCATTAAACAGAAGAGAATAAAAACCAATTTACTTTGAATAGACGATATTTAATGTCAGTTCTGATTACTAACATGATAATTTGCTAATTTTCCCCTGGGCAAGATGAATAGCAAAAGAAGAGTTTCTTAGTCCAAAGGTATACCTAGTCTTCCAAATTTTGACTTAAGGCTACACCAGGAAGACCCTTTAAGTTGCTTGTGGGTTGGGTAGCTTTCAGGGATTGGTTATAATACTATTTTACAAAGAGTTTGATTTGAGATTCTAGAGTACTCCATGGAAAATTTTGTTTTCCAAAGATGGCTGCAATGCTACTATCCATTCCACATGCTCTTCTCACAGTATGACTCTGACATTCTTCTCAAAGAGATGCAGGGGCTGTGTTTCCTCTTCTTCAACAAAAGTGACCTTGCAATTATTGCAGAAGCGATTCTGTGTGATCCCAAGTTGAGATCATATAAGATAATACAGGCTAGGTCTGGTTTTTCTGGGCATCTTGCTCTTGACGTCCACCTACCTTTGCACGAGGAAAGACCCATAGCTCATAAAGAGACCCGTGTGAGGAACATCTGAGACACCTCCTCAATCTAGTCCAAAGTCTTGGCCAAATTCTCAGACAACAGCCAGAAGCAATATACCTGCATAACTTGAGTTGCTGCAGTCAATACTGCATGAGAAGAGATCAGCTGTCCTGTCAAGTCTTGCCCAATTTGCAGATATGTAAACAAATACATGAGTGTGACTATTTGGGGCTGTTTGTTACACAGCAACTGATAACTGAGAAAATTCCTAAAGGGAAACAACACACATTCTGGCTTCCAACTTTGTACCACAAGAAGTACATTTTCTACTTAACTATATGGAAGGCAGAATTATGGCTCCCCCAAAGATATTCACACCCTAGAACATATCAATACGTTACCTTCCATGGAAAAAGAAAAAGATTGTGCAATTAACTTAAAAATCTTAAGGATATTATCCTGGTTTATCCAGGTGGACTCAAGGTTATTAAAGGGATTCCTATAAGTAAAGAAGAAAGTCAGGAAAGTCAGAGTCAGAGAGATTAAAGATGTTACATTGTTGGCTTTGAAGATGGAAGAAAGAGTCATAAAGCATAGAATGTAGACAGTCTCTAAAAGCCAGAAAAAGCAAGCAAACAAAATTTCCTTCAGAACCACCAAAAGAAATGCGGCCCTTGATTCTATCCCACAAAGACCTGTTTTAGACTTCTGACTTCCAGAGATATAATGTAATAAATTTATGTTGTTTTAAGCCATTAAGCTTGTGGTAATTTGTTATGGCAACAATATGAAACTAATACAATGTAGTTATATTTCTGCAGCTTAATCAATTGTTCTCCCTCACCCTGCAAAACCTTAATATAGTTCTGGATTAGAAAGGACTTTCGTGACTAGAGCATCCAGCATTTGAGGGTCAGCAGCAGTGGTGAGACCCAGAAAAGATTAATGTTTTTTCAGAGTCATGAGAGGATCTGTTACTGTGCAGGAAATGAACACAGTTGTATAACTCCAAGGCCAGATGCCTGTCTTCAGTATGTCTTTATTCTGACTTTCTGACATCTGAGGGTCTCTTTTTCAGTTGTCCAGTGTTGTCCTACTTTTCTGCTGAAACATTAGATGAGCTCTATTTTAGAGTTCTATTCAAGTTGCCTCTCCCCTAGGGATATGAGTGTTCCCTTTCTCTTCATTAAAATTTTAATTCCTTATCTCATTTGTTTTTCCAAGGACTCACAGATTGTCTTGGTGAGTGCACAGTAATTTGTCATTCTTTCAAGGTAATATGCATATAAAAGCCACCTTCAATGTTTAAAGAAACATTTTAAGCACTGTGATAGGCCAATGGAAGAAACAGTCTTGGTTAAGACAGCCTCTCCTAGCTCTTTTTCAAGTACTTCTTTCTAGACAGCTGCTCAATTACCTAAACCATTAGTGGGAGTGTAAATTTGTTCAGCCCTTTTGGAGCTCAGTTTGACATTAGCTATCAAAAGTTTAAATGCACAAACCTTCTAGCTCAGCCATTTCACCTTCAGTTAAACAAGTCTACACAAAGAGATGTGTAAAGGGGTACTATTTATGAAACAGCACACCCATACTATGAAATACTTTGGAGCCATTGAAAAAGATAATCTAGAGTTCTTTTATAATAACATGGAAACCTTGTTCAACAAATATTCCGGGGAGAAAAAGTAAGCTATTGATCGATTTATATTATGATGCACTTTTATTAATAAAAGTCACATTTTAACGTCTATGCTGTGCCTTTATACAGAGAAAGTGAAAGTGTGTATTTAACTAAGAGTCTGTTTGTTTATTTATTATTTGAAATAGTATTTTTAAGTTGACTACTCCAAAATAGACTGAGTATACATCATATTAAATAAAACAAATATGCAACAAGTCTATATGAAGCTTACGGTGTACCGAGGAATATAGACAATAACCTTTTTTTTTTTTTTTTTGAGACAAAGTTTCAGTCTGTCACCCAGACTGGAGTGCAGTGGCATGCTCACGGCCATTGTAGCCTCGACCTTCTGGACTCAGGTGATCTTTCTGCCTCAACCTTCCAACTAGCTGGAACTACAGGCATGCGCCACCACAACCACACCCAGCTAATTTTTTTTTTTTTGATTTATTGTAAAGATGAGGTCTCACCAAGTTGTCCTGGCTGGTCTCAAACCCGTAGGCTCAGGCAATTCTCTCACTTCAGCCTCCCAAAGTGTTGGGATTATAGGCATGAGCCACTGCGCCCAACCTGACAATAACCTTTTAAAGTAAAAATAGAATAAATAAAATAACAAAATTGATAAACTTGTGAAAAAATGCATGATGCTATGATATAGAATGAGGTGAGCTTCTATATATTAGCATGGTTTATGAATGCTTCTAGAGGAGATGATATTTCAATGGAGACCTGAGGAATACCATAATATAACTCTTCATTCAAAGGATGTACAGGATAATTTAACTCATCCTTATTATTCACTAATGAGGAACGTGAGAGTTAATGTCATTGGCATTAACAACTTTAGGTCACAGATTTACTAATTCTCACTCTGGAAGCATCAAAGTTAAGAAAATTTAGTGTGTCTCAGGACCTGAAAAGCCACAGGTAGCAGACATACAAACAAGCAAACAAAACTGAATGTAGAGGAGAGAGGTGAGTGAATTTGGAGAGGGAGCAGACCACACTGAACAATCGTTCTCAAACTTTTTCGTCTCAGAACATTCTAACTCTTTTAAAAGTTAATGAGCATCCCAATGAGTTTTGTGTATGTGAGTTACATCTATTAATACTATGACATTTACTATTAAATTGAGATTTTTTAAAATATGTATTTAATACTTCACTTAAAAATAATAATAGGCCAGGTGTGGTGGCTCACGCCTATAATCTTAGCACTTTGGAAGACCAAGACATGAGGATTGTTTGAGCCCAGAAGTTTGAGAGTAGTCTGGACAACATAATGAGACATCATCTTTACAAAAAAAAACTAGCCAGACATGATGACATACTCCTGTAATTCTAGCTATTCAAGAAGCCGAAGTGGGAGGATTGCCTGAGCCCCAGAGATCAGGGCTGTGGTGAGTTATTATCATGCCACTGCACTTCAGCCTGGGCAATAGTATGAGACCCTGACTCAAAAAAATAAAATAAAGTAAAATAATAAACCCAATACGTCAGTGGTCCCCAACTTTTATGGCATTAGGTTTTGTGAAAGACGATTTTTTTCATGGTCAGAGCGGGGAGTTGGGGGCAATGGCTTCAGGATGATTCAAGCACCTAACACTTGTTGTGCACATCATTTCTGTTATTACATTGTAATATATAATGAAATAATTATACAACTCACCATTTTAAAAAAGAGGCACAGACGGAAGTGGCAAATAAAATAAATGGGAAGGCCACACATGGACTAAAGTGTCGGATTCTAATTTAAAGCCTGCCACCAGATGCAGATGTACAATTAAAGTACATCCACTCATTTGCAACTCACTGATAAGGTTTTGATATGGTCTGCAAGCAATTGATTTATTATGATCTCTGTGCAGTCAAACCTCACTGCTAATGTTAATCTGTATTTGCAGCCACTCCCCATCACCACCTCAGCTTACCTCAGATCATCAGGCATTAGATTCTCATAAGGAGCATGTAATCTAGATCCCTCACGTGTGCTGTTCACAATAGAGATCCTGCTCCTAAGAGAATCTAATGCCGTCTGCTGATCTGACGGAATATGTATGGAGCTCAGGCAGTGGTGCAAGCCATCGGGATGGCTATAAATACAGATGAAGCTTTGCTCCGTCATCCACCATTCACTTCCTGCTGTGTGACCTGGTTCCTAACAGGCCACGGTATTGGTCTGTGACCTGGGGATTGGGGACCCCTGCATTACATGTTCTAGTAAGTTGAATGATGATTTCTCCAAAATGATACATTCATGTCCTAACTTCCTCCAGAACCTTTAAAAGTGAACTTATTTGGACAAAGTGGTCTTTGTAGAGGGAATAAGTTAAGGATCTCGAGGTAAGATTGTTTTGGACCAGGGTTGATCCTAAATCCAATGGCCAGACCTTATGAGAGAAGGCAAGGGGCAGCAGCCCCCCCCTTTTTTAATGAAAATTAACTATATTTTAAAAAGAAAAATGAAGAGAAGAATGATATTATCAGACTTTTTTTTGAAAATTTTTTCAAGCTCTGCCTAGTAGATGATAGTTTCATTCCTACATGTATTACTGCATTCAAACTGTTGAGATATGTTGTTTTGGTTGAACTATGTAATTAAAAAATGGAGAACTATTATAATAGATTTTTATTAAATTGTGGGCAATCTTCTTCGCTAATACACTAAAACTTAACAAGTGGTACTATCTTAAAGGTTAGTTGCAAAGTAGAATCTAAGGTAATATAAATAATTTTTATTTTGTTAATATTAATTACATAAGCCTATCATGAAATTTGAATGGGTCTATTACCTGGTATGATAGTGAACATCATGTATTGTTCATTTGGAAAATACTGGTTAATTGAATAATGCAGATCTTCCAAATGCTGACACACTTCACTGTATATTATCAAAGAATATCACATTCATTAAAGCCACCACTGATGTCATCAAAAAGTTTTTAAGTATTTGGAAGCTACCAAGCTCAAAGTGCTGGATAAAAGTTTTCCAAAGTTGTAATGCTTATATAAAAGTTTGAATTTTACATTAGCAATAAATACTGTCAATTGCTTTTCTTGAAGTGACACTCGTCCAAATCCGAATAAACATAATTTGTCAGTTATTCTTCTAAATAAAAATGATGTTGCATTTAAAAAAGTGGCTAGTTCAGCTTACAACTAAAACAATTACACAAATGTTTTATGTGTACAGTACTTCCCATGTCATCACACAGAATATTTTAAAAGATGTATACTCAAAAGTTACAATTTTAAAAAATTAACCATTTCAAGTTCTTCACCTAGGATATTCTCATGTGAAATTGGCTCCTTGCCTCTCTTTTTTGTAACTGCTAATGTGTGGCAGAGAAAAATGAAATGTTATTTGCTTAAGTTGATGACACATCTTTGCTACCTCCTAGGTGGAAAATTTTACTCACCATTGTCTTTGCAGCATCCACGCAAACGTGAACAGAGTAAAAAGGCAAATGGCGTTTTTGTAGTATTATGAAAATATCTTTGACCAAACTGACCCCTGAGGTCCAGAGACCCTCAAGGATCTGAAGATCATTCTTTGTCAGCAGCTCTTAGTGGGATTTTAGCCAGGAAGAGATGTGATTTGATTTAAATTTATAAAGATGACAGAAAGGTGCTTTTAATTGAGGAAATGGTTGATGGTCCATTTACAGAGAAATGAGAAAGACTGCTGGAGGAGGTGAAAGAAGAAATATTAAGAGTAGTTTGAGGTAAATTACATTTGAATTGTCTATGAAACATCCAAATGGAGGGACCTAGGAGGCAATTTTATTTGTAAGTCTGGAGCTCAGAAGTGAGTTAGCTTGGGTTTGTATACTTAGGAGTAAGTTACATTTAGACAGAATTCAAAATTAAGATTATTGCTGATATCACATAAGAAGAGAGTATAGAGAAGGAAAAAAAAGAGAGAAAACTTACCAATGCAAACATTTCAAAATATTTAAAAATAGTTAATCTTCTGGGAGTAGGCCTGAGATCACTGGGATATTACAATAAAGAGAATTTTAACATTATAAATTGTTTGAAAAATTTCCAATGAGCATGGAGGTAAAATTTTGTAAGTGTAAAATTTGATGAGTTTTGACAATAAATATATACCAGCAAAGTCATCATCTCAATCAAGAAGGTGAACAAATCAAGAAGTTCCCTTATCAAGATTTACAATCCATTCCTCCTTCCTTTCAATCCCCAGGTAGCCACTAATCTGTGAATATATCATTTTATTTAAAAATAAAAATAATTTGAAAAGTCAATCTAATCAAACATCATTTTTCAGGAAAATAAGGCTCTAAATAATTCATCTAATTTCATAAGGTAACACAACTTCTTAGGAACAAAAGAAGGGTTAGAAACCAATTTTATTGACTTTCATTTTGGGGTGTTTTTACTATACCAAGGTACCCCCACTCTTTGACCCACTATCCTGATCTTGTTGCTTTCTCACTAGACTCGTCCTGGACAGTGTCTCTTTTGAAATATTTGAGGAAGTATTTTGGCGTCACTACCTGATATCTTAACACAAAGAGCCTTCAGTTCTGACAGCTACTGGAGCCTGCCTTGGATAGGTTTATTAGGCTTGAGAAACACACCGAAGATAGTTCAATCTTCTCTCCTATCAAGAATTCCCCACTGCATTTCGTGTTCTTTGTCATAAAATAATACAGCAAACTTTATGTAAACATGAAGTTTTCAAATCTACCAGTCTTAGAGCACAACACTGTTTTTCAACAAGGGGGGAGCACTAAAAAGTAGAACAAGATGCTAAATGTCCATCTTCATATAAATTCACAAATTGCTCTGTATTGGGTTCCCTCAGATATAGAGTCTGGATCAAATATTTGAATGTAAGTAGTATATTAGAGAGGGGATTCCAGAAAGCACTGGGATAGCAGTGAGGAAAGTGAGCCTGGAAAAGGACAAACATCAGTAAACTAGGTATTATCAAGCAAGTTACCACTTTGGGCAACTGAGGTTTAGTCTTGCTTGTGGACTGTAGAAGACACCGCAGATTTCCCATCTGAAGGGTGATTTCTTCAGATTTCCCATCTGAAGAATATGTATCCTCTAATCCCATCAGTCCTTACCTGAGTGCTTCTCTAGGAAATATCTTCCTGGAATTTCCTCCCTGCTCTCTGCATAAGGGAGGACCACAAGAAAGCCCTCAGGTAATGAGTCATGGATATTTGCAGTAGGACACTTTAGGCGTGTGCTGGGAAGTCTTGCAGTAAGGAGAGACATGCAAGGCATTGCCAGTGTCTGATAAATGAACCACATAATGGTTCATTTGGAAAGGGGATCTCAACTTTTAAAGAACATGGGGTTTGTATTCCCTTCTGTAATTTCTGTGATAATGCTGTAAGCAAGCTATAACGGTAATCTGTAAGCCCTCTGATGACAGGATGCATATCTCATTCATTCTTGTGCCCTCCAAAGTACTGATCACAAGAGTTCTACAAATGTCTGAGAGTGACTTTGTAATCAGTGGGCTGGAATACTTTCTTGTAAATTACGTTCACATTAATGACTAAATTATATATTGCAGTGATTAGGAGCACATATTCTGGAATCAGACTGCTTAGATGGTAGCCTAGCTACATTCCTTATTAATGATCTGAATTTGGGCAGGATTCTTAACCTTTCTGAGTCTTGATTCTCTCATCTGTTCCATGGATAAAATAATAGCTCCTATGCAATTTGCTGTAGGGATTAAATGAGATAATTAATGGAAAACAATTATCATAATGCCTGACACTTGTTAAATGTGCAAAATCTGCTAGCTATTAATAACATTGATCACTTGAGAAATGGCCATTAAAACTATTCAACATCTAAAATGATTGTATTATGGTTGATGAAATCAAACTTCACACATATGTGTGGTTAAATAACATGGTTGTGATCTTGTCTGAGGCAGACTTGTCAAAACTAATCATTTTCCAGTAAGAGGTAGACACAACTTTACCCTGATCTTTTTGCTCTTTAACACTGTGTTTTCAAATATTTAACTTATTTGGGGAAGTAGGCCTGTGTTTTGAGTTATCTAGATATATCAAAACAAACCCTTTGAGTAAGACAGTTTGAGGTAGAATTTCAAATATTACCTACCAACTTTACAGATAATAGATTTTGTTATATATCTAAATACTAATTGTGCTATCTCTTGGGTTTTATCTGTTTAGTTTTTATTTCTATCAAAGTTAGACATATATATTTAAACTGTTTATTAAATTATTTCTAAGGAAGAAGTTTCATGCTGGATGCCTAAGGTCACTAGAGCCATTTTCTGCTTTTAAGTACAGCAATCCTGAATACATCTCAGATAACAGGGAATTTACTCTAGAAAAAAAGTCATAGCTACTCTAAAGAATAAAAAATTGTAAAAACTTTTCAGCATGTGGCATAAAACTTAAGCATCTTTCTTCTTCTGCCGTCCCCAATGGAAATAAAAAACCAGGAGCCTTTGTGAATATACTTAAAAATTATCATTGATTAGCTTTATTTTGTCTAGACCAGATGGTCTGTGGTCTTTTTGTCTTTCAAGAGAAGAAACTAAAGATTGCAGAAAGATCACTTAACCGGGGATAAAAAAATAAATCCGAAGTCTGGTCTTAGCTTTACTTCCCAGCCTTTGAGTCAGTGACATCACAGGCACTTTTGATGATAATACTTTCATTCAATCATATAATCTTGTAAACCAGATCAGGGGTTTAGATGTACCTAAAAAAAATTCTAGGTAAAGTCTGTGAATATAGGGTTGGAAACATAGTCACCAATTGATTATTGCAGAAACCAGGATCAGTAACAATAGATTAGTTTAGGGTGGACAGGGAAGATCTCAGTAACATTCTTCTACGTAGAGTTCAAGAGCTGAGATTCCTATTCAAGCAAAGTTGGGCATGTATTCTAGCAAATGGACACAACAAGTGATTAGGGAAAAATTCCAACTTCTTAATGTGGTCCAGTAAGAGGAAAAAAAGGAGTCCAGGACCCCAGCTTGGTGGCTAGGACTCAAGGGAGAAGGAGGCAAAACAGCAAGAAATATGGACTGTGGAGGACTGAGAATGCATCAGCCAGGAACAGAATGATGGTAAAAGGTTGAGACTTAGTAACAGCATTGAGAAATCATTCTCATAAGGTTCCAGAAGCAAAATGGGCTTAGGAGCCAGAATTGGTCTCAAATTGGGAAGGGATAAGAAAATGCTGGTGTGTTTTAGTTATCTTTTACTCTATAACAAATTACCACAAAATGGTTGTACATAGTGGTGCATATCTGTAGTCCCAGCTGAGGTGGGAGAATTGCTCGAGCCCAAAAGCTTGAGACCAGTCTGGCAACATAGGGAGAGCCTGTCTCTAAAAATAAATACATTAAAAAAAAAAAAACCACAAAATTTAGCTGCTCAAAACAATATACATTTAGTATTTCACAGTTTCAGTGAGTCAGGAGTATAGACAACAGGGACCTATGGCTTAGAATCCCTCACAAGACTGTAAATAAGATGTTGCCAGGTCTGGGGTCTCATCTGAGAGTTCAACTGGAGAAGGACCACTCTTCTGAGTTTTTTGTGTGTGTGTTTTGTTTTGTTTTTTAAAGAGAGGGTCACACTCTGTCACCCAGGCTAGAATGTAATGGTGCAATCATAGCTCACTACAGTCTCAAACACCTGCGAAAATCAAGTGATTTTTCCCACCTCAGCCTCCCAAGTAGCTGGGATTACAGGTGTGTTACCACACCTGGCTAATTTATTTTATTTTTTTTAGAGACAGAATCTCACTGTGTTGCTCAGGCTGGTAAGCTCTTCTTTTTATTGGCAGTTCCTTGAAGACTACTAGATTGCGAGCCTCAGTTTCTGATTCGCTGTTGACCAAAGGCCATCCTCAATTCCTTGTCATATGGGCCTCTCCATAGAGCAGTTCAGAGCATGGCAGCTTTCTTCCTCAAAGCTAGCAAGGAAGGGTATTTGCAAGCAAGATGTAAGTCAGAATCGTATACAACTTATTAATGGAAGTGAGTCTCCTCACTTTTACTAAATTGTACTTGTTAGAAATAATCATAGGTCTAACTCACACTCAAGCAGAGAGGAAATCATATAGGTCATAAGTATCAGAAAATGTAGATGTTTGGGAGTAATCCTAGCATCTGTCCAACACAGGGAGTTAACATTTAATGGAGTAACTACTGCACAAGGTGCAGTTGCTAGGTCCTGTTACATATAGTAGTCATTTACCTAGAGGCTCTGCTCTTAAGTAGTACGAATTTTAGAGGCATGGAGCCAGGAAGGATTATGTAGTAGTTGGAATACAAGTTTTCCCCTTTCTTCAATAGTTTCTTTGGTTATAAGAAGACACAATCTGAATTAACATCTCATCCAGTTCTTGGGTTTCATTTCTTCAGGGATTTCCATAAGCCTATTGTTGAAACCTTTCCAAGTTTTCCAGATTTTTTAAAAAATGTGGAACCTGACATTTTACTCACTCTTTTTTTTTTTTTTTTTTTGAGTTGGAGTCTCACTCTGTCGCCCAGACTGGAGTGCAGTGGCCGCTCCCAGCCACCGCAGCCTCGAACTGCTGGGCTCCGGCGATCCTTCCGCCTCCGAGTAGCCAGAACTACAGGCGCGTGCTTCCACGCCCGGCTCATATTGATTTATTGTGGAGATGAGGTCTCGCCAAGTTGCCCAGGCGGGTCTCGAACCCGCGGGCTTAGGCAATCCACTCACCTCAGCCTCCCAAAGGCGCGGGATTACAGGCTGAGCCACCGAGCCCGGTTTACTCACTCTTTTAAAAAGGGTGTGCCTGAAAGTCATGAAGTTATGAAAGATTATTATATTGTAAATAATATACCTCAGTACACACAGCCATGACATTTCTGAGAAATAAAGTGCAAGCCACAGTTTTGTATAACAAATACGTTTTCCATTAATCATAAAAATTTACCATAAAATAAACCTATGCAAAAAAAATCCAAATAAGTAAAAAATAAAGATATCAATGAGAAAGAAGGGGTGAGAAAGGAGTGGTAAGAGGTGAGGCAAAAGGCAACTGATATATATTTAACACAATTGTGTACCAGCCAGAATGCTAAGAGATATTTTACGTTATAACTTTATGTTGAAATATGAGCAATCACTTTTTCAAAGGCTCTCTCATATAACTTATGTGTAACTCTTGCTGTTTAAAAACTCAAGTTCTGTGTTTCTTGCATTTTCTCCAAATGTTCAATTATTTTACATCATCCAACTCCCCTCCTCAATCCTTTGAGAATAATGTTGTAGAAGATAAATCACATATGCAAATCAAACTTGTTCAGATTTCTGCGCCCTAAGTAAGAGGAAACATCTCTTAGGATTCCTTGATGACTGTGATCCACATGTAACCATGAGAACCAGCAATAAGTGTGCTGGCTTACTATGCATATGCTAATGCTGGTTGGAGCTAGAATAGAACCTCAGGTGATAGAGATAGTGGTTCTTGTCTTGCATGAATCAGTGAAGGTTCTAATTTGTATTGGAACAACCTTCTTCCACTGGATTCAGTCATAGTTTCTAGCCTGAGCTTGATACAGTAGCTCGGTATAGACACAGCTTCAGTCTATGGCCTTTTATTGCTCTAGGACCAGTTTTCAAATAAATAACTGGCTAAATGCTTTCCAGATGCTAAAATAAAAACTATACAGATGCAAATATATTACATCTAATTTCAAGGTTGTTTAAGGTTTTTACTGTGCCTAGAGAAGACAGATATAAAAAATGCACATCACTTTAGCAGAGCATACTTCATCAATTACTCCATTAACAATAACAATGTGGGAAACAAAGGGTGAAATTGAATACAATAAAGCAATGAAGAAAATGAACATAAACAAGAAATGGAATAAGCTATGAATTAATATTGAACCATAGCTACCCAGAGTACTATTCAGGTCTTTCTTGAAAATAGGATGTTTCTGACCACTGATCAATAGGGTCCGAGACTTTGAATCGCTTTTCTTTTTAATAATGAAGTTTTGGGACTTATCTGACCATGCTCCTTTGTCCTGCCCTCCTTATGAGCCACAGTACACACTTCCAAGATGGCTCTATGGGGGTAGTAGTCATTGAATAAGGAACCCTTCTGTCAGTAAGCCCTAAAATATTGGGTTCATTAGCATCAGTCAGTCTGTATTTTGGCACAAGGTGACACTTAGTCATCACTAAGGTCACATGGTTGGGTGTACAAGGGGAGAAGTTGGGATGACACAGAACTATTCTCATTATGGCTTGAAATTGACATCCAAGCAGAAACTGCTCACCCGCTGCTTTTAAAAATATGTAAAGCAAAATCAAATTAGGTGGCAATAGAAGAAGCCATCTGAGAGAAGGAGAACAGCTCGGAGAAGGAATTAAAGAATGAAGTTCACAAAATTTAGACTGACATTTGTTTTATGGAAGCTGTGACCTTAAAATAAGATGATTTCAATTATATGTAAAATTTTAAACTATGAGTTCATGATGTTTCTCAGGAAGGTAGAAAAGAAAACTATGTTGTTGAATTTGACTATAAAGAATAAAAAAAGGACATTTAGAACTACTTCAATTTGCTTTTATAGGAGAAAAGTAGATCATAAAAAAGAGAGAGATAATCTAGCTACATGTGAACTCATTTGATAAAGCAAAGGATGCTGAGTCAACAGTCCTCTTAGAAGTCTTTGTAAAGTCATGAATTCCGATGGAAACGCTTTGGTTCCTACCAGGTCACATGGCAAATGGGCTAATATAACCATGAAGAGAGAAGCCCCCAAGGATTATTAATGTGGGAAGTGGGAGAGGGATAAGGATCTGATTTCCTCTAAGCTGAAGCAGACGGAATCTCTCAATGATGCAATCAGTCTGACAGTGTATGGAGCGGGTCCCTCTCTGCCATTGCCTGTGGTTGGGAGAGTTAGATCAAAAGGTGCTGTCACTATTCTTTCATGCCTGTGAGTTTTAAACTCCATAGACAAGTAACACAACTCTTTCTCATTGCCTCAGTACCTAGATGCTCTCGTTTAGCCTGGCTTCATATTGACAAGGTATGGTCTGCCTTTTTTTTTCTTCAACTTTTAATTTTAAAGATGCGGGATACAATTCAGGGTTAGGTATCCAAATTTTCATTATGCAGGTACCCTTGTTGATGAGGTATGCCCCCCTTTTGCAGTTTCCCACTACTGCTAATCCTTTTCTTATAGTATTATAATAATTGTTCAAGATCCACTTATGAGTGAGAACATGTGATACTCAGTTCTTTGTTTCTGTGATAGATCACTCAGTATTATAGCCTCTAAGTCCATTCAAGTTGCTGCGAAGCTCATAATTTTGTCCTTCTTTATGGCTGTATAATATTCCATCGTGTATACATAACACATTTTTTTTATCCAGTCCTCTTTTGATGGGCAGCATGGTTGGTTCCATGTTTTTTGCTATTGTGAATAATGCTGCAATAAATATGCATGTTCTGGTATTTTTTTAACAGAGTGATTTGAGTTTCCCCAGGTATATTCCCAGCAGGGGGATTGAAGGGTTGTATGGAAGGTCGATTTTTAGGATCTTTTTTGGAATCGCCAAACTGTTTTCCACAGAGCTTGTACTAGTCTACACTCCCACCAACAGTGTAGAAGTGTTCTCTTTTCCCCACATCCTCTCCAGCATCTGTTGTTTTTTGAGTTATTGATGATATGTAGTAACTTTCATTAGCCTCCAGACCCACTCACTTTCTTTAACTCTTCTCATTAATCAGAGACCAGTGAATCGTGCCCAAATACAGGTTCCTGATGCCTCTGGCACTGACTTCAACACCCCAGTCCTCATTTTATCTAAGAGAGTAGACTGTACATATTCCAGCAGACTAAATTTCTAAGACCAAATGAAAATCTCCTACATGCAATGTGATTCCTTAGGGTGCCACTGGTATTTATGCTTGTTTGTGACATGCCCGCATACTTCCTATCCAGCATCCTGCCACTCCAACTTTGCCCTGAATCTCTCCAGACTCCAGGGAATAAGTCAACTGAGAAGTTCAAGCAGAGGTCATAAAACATGGTATAAAAAACACTGGGCAAGGGGTTTGGAGACCTGGGCTGCAGACCTACAGATGCCACCAACTCTTCTGGGTCAGGTGCCTCCTTTATAAAATCAGCATGGTAGTCTTAGTCACTGAGGCTCCTTAAAACTCCAACATCGTGATTTTCAACAGAGAATAGTTGGTATTCTGCTGTATTTGAGGAATCTTTGCTGTGTTTGAGGAAGCTTCTAGAAAGGTGGATGGAAAGCGATAGAAACTTAGCAAAAGTTCTAGTGAAAGAATCTTTGTATCCTTGTCCATTTTATTCCTCTTGCCTTGCTCCTACTGCAAAAACATAGGAAAAGTAGAAGTATCAATGACTGTGTTTTACATCCATGAAAAGTAACTCTCCAAGAGGCTTTCCATCCATGCGTTCAGAATCACTACACTGCAAACTGGTGGGATCATGCTACATTTATTTAAATTTCTGTCATCATCATTGTGAATCAACCAGAGGTCTCCCATGGGCTTCTACATGAAATGCTGAATGTGAAAAGTAAACTTTCTATTCTCCTGGCTGTACCACTGGTACTTAATGACATAAAAAAAAAAAAATACCCAGAAGCTATAATTGAGTTGACAATGAGCATAAATAAAATGACAATCTATGAAGCTAGAATGTGCATATCCTAAATTCTGAAATCAGGTCTCATTCTGTTAGGGAACCCTTCAAGCTGAACATGTATTTCTTCTGCCCTTATAAATTTTACTTGAGCAGAGAGAGCCTTTGAAAGTTGAAACTGTGTCTTAGTAAATAGAGTGGACGTTGGGAGAAGTTCATCTTTTGCCCACCCCTTTTTTCCTCTTCAGTGCCCTTTGGTTTAAAATGGGCTCTTCCTTCTTCCTCCTCAGGAAGAGCACATCCTGATGTATTCTATATCTCAGGGTAAGGAAAATAACTAAGGAATATAGCAGTCCTAATATTTGAAATATGTTTAATGACCAATTTCATTTTGGTATATGTAGTGTACTAGTAAAGTGATCAGGAAACTGACCAGTTTTAACTGCTCTAACTATGACAAATAGGAGGTCTGACAATTAAGTTCGTGAACTCATCCTAGACAAAGTGCTACATACCTGATTGCTGACTATCACTATGGTCACCCTTGAGGTACTCCCCTTGGGAAGCCATGCACCGACACCAGTGCCTAGTCCACCCATGAAATCAATTTTTGGAACTCTTTTTCTGGAATGGCCATCAGCTGCCATCATATTACACTTGATGTACTGAATGTCATCAAAATGTCTTCCTTTCAATATTTCTTTTATGTTTGGGTAAAGAACAAAAATCATCGGGGGCCCTATCAGATGAGTAGGAGGGGTGTTCCAATACAGTTATTTGTTTAGTGTCTAAAGACTCCCTCGCAGACAGTGCTGTGTGAGCTGGTGCAATTAATTGTCATGATGCAAGAGCTCCCTCAGGACAATTTTCACACACACCTTTCTCGCTAAGATTTTCAATCAAGATTTTCTTGTTTCTCTATCGATGGCACACAAAAACATGCAACCATAATAATGAATGCCACTCAGCAAGACACCACCACACGGTGACACAAACACAGCTGTGAAACACTGATATACCCAGGTTGTGAAACCGTACTGAGTTTTTTGTTCATTGCTGCCAGTGTCAGTACGTAGTAGCAAGTTCACAAACTTAACTATCAGATCTTGTAGTTAGAACCAGGGGTGTCCGAGATCTGGGCAAGGCATAGATCTGGGATCTCTAAGTTGCAAAGGCAACACAAGCACAGTGGTTCAGGTGAGACAGGAGCTGGAGTAGGTTCCTTAAGGTACAGGTAAATATCTGTTATGAAGAATTAAATCAACCTGGCATTGCTGATAGTTTGAATGAGGATGCCTGGCATATGAAGAAAGAGATCCGGATCAGGAGACTGGGCTTCTAACCACTTCTCTGGCACTGATTAATTATATGGCTTTAGGAAAAAGATTGTACCTTTCTGAATCTCTTTTCTCATCTGAAAATTAATTCATTTACTTATCTAACAGGAAAGTTCCGATTTTTAAAAAATATTAGTCAGAAGGTACAATTAAATAGAAGAACAAGAGAAAATAAATGTGGAAATCTGAAAAACATTCAGCAACTTATAAACCAGCAAATCCTCCTCCAATATAACCAGATTGCTTGAGTTTAAAAATGAGACAGATGAGGCAGGAACTATTTGTTGACATCGACTGTGAAGAATCTTTTCTATCATATTGAGGCACCAGAACTATCCAGAGCATACTGGAGACATGCTGATCATTTTTAAATAGAAAAATGGCATGATTGGGCATGGCTGGTTTTAACACTTGAAGCATTAATAATGTCATATCCCTTTAAATATTCAAATTGATTGTGTAAGCCTCCATTGTTCAGATTAACAGAAACTCCAACTCTTTTCTTTAGACCTTTGCCCTACTTGTACTGGTAGCCTAGAATTGTGGAGTATAGGTTAGTCCAAAAAGAACAATCATGTGTCTGAACAAAAGACTACAGGCCAAGTGAAAGGATGGGATAATATGTGTTGTGCTGTTCCTGCTTCTGTCATTGATGTTGAAAAGTGGCATTGTCTTTTAGAAAAATGGCTTCTCTAAATCTGATGTTTTCCCTGATCAGTGCTGCAAGGAACACATTATCCAATTTGCAATGGATTTCAGAATAAAGAGGATGGAGTGGGGGACACAATATCAATAAGGGTACCTGATCTCACATCAGGTAAAGTGGGAACCAAAGGGAGGCCCAAACTTTACCTGTACAATGTCCACCTGTAAACCTAATCCTGAATTGGACCCCACATCTTTAAAATAAAATATTTTTTAAAAGAGGACAAAGAAACTAAAGATTTCTCCCCAAGCTATGGATACCCTATCTAACTTCATGCTTGGACAGGGAACTATACAACACCATTAGCTTTAAAAATTCATTTTTTAAAAACTTATGTACAAAGTCACTTCTCCAGGTCTCACAGGAAAGTTATATCAGAACAGCCATTGTATCTACACAAATCCTTTTGACTTCTATATTTTACCTTTTGAGTCTAAAACTCCCTCTTCAGTCTCATTTTAAGTTCATACCCATTTCCTGCTGCAGAAAAAGAAATGACACCTCTTCATAAAGAAAAGTCATTTTGTATTACCACTGTATTTTAGATAATAGCCTCAAACAAATTCTGGAAGCGAGAGTCACCTGAAAAAAAATTATGTGAGGTGACTATCAAAATACAGATTGTTTAGATCACTGGGTCCTATCCCAGAGCTAGTGAATGGAATGGAAGACGAGGCTGGGAATCTGCATTTTCAACACATTTCTCAAATAATACTGGCGTATACCAACGGGTGGGAGCCTCTAGCCAAGTCTTGAGGATAAATAGATGGGGAAGACATCAGAAGTGGGGAGATTAACTAAGATGTTTGCAATCATGACGGCAAGCAATGGTAAGAATTATTGCTCCAACTGTGATCATGGTAAAGGAGGAGAGAAACGTACTAGAGAATCATTTCAGAGGTGGATTTCAGATTTGGATGTCACCCACTGGTAGTGGTCAGATTGGCATCAAGTTTAGCTGGCTTATAAGTGAGTATGGCATCACCACTTTTAGGAACGGTTCTCAGTGCAAATTTCCTCATCTTTTTTTTGGCTGACTGGGAAAATTGCACCTCCCTCAAATGAAGTCAGCCTTTTACTGGCAGAATGGGGCTCACTTTGGTAGCACTTTTGACCACATTTCAGCTACCTTCTACTATGCATCAACAAAAGCAACAAAGTATACAAAGAAGGCATCAAGATGACACAGGTGTGAGACTGTGAGCTGGCACAGCCACCAGGAACAAGCAGGCCACAGTCTTCTGGAGATCAGATTCGGAATCGTAAAGTCCATTCTGCTACCAAAGGGTCCTGCTGCGTCCTGGCTGTAACTTCCTGAAAACTCAGGAATCCTGAGCGTAAATACCATGAATATGTCTGTGTTTCTGAACCTTCAGCCTAAAGACACCATAGTAAATACAAGAGATCCCCAAGGACAGAAACATGGAAGAGCAAAGAACCAATAGCCATGAATCAGGGCAGGAATCTAAAAAAAAGAAAACAACAACAAAAAACACCCTTTCTTTCAAGGAACACTACTTGTCAGGAAGTTGGTAAGTTTGACCCAAAAGTAAACAATGAAATAAATTGCTCAAATATGTTAAGAAAATGTAGGCTTGAATAATGTTCAACTTTCTTCACAGTTACTACTTCCCGAAGCCTCTACTAGGATAATGTGCATGGAGGTTGCAGCATGATGCTTACACACCTTGAAATAGCAATGCTGAAGTTCTGATGGTAGTTTGGTCTCTCACAGGGATATTAATCCTCTTTGTCCTTCAGTTTCCTTGTCTATAAAAGGCAAGTAATATGATTATTATGTACTTCACAGAGTTGTCATGAGAATTATGTTAAGGTAATGAGCAAAAGGGCTTAGGGCCATGTTTGGCACTTGATAAATGTTTGATAAAGCAAGCTTTAAAAACAAAAACAAAAAGCAATTAAGATGGCAAATAGCATTTTGTAATCTTGACCCGGGATGACTTGGGAGGTAGGAGTAGGAAATATTTGTGAAAGAGTCTTCTTCAGGACAAAGTTTAGGAAATTCTGCACTCGGAGATACTTGTATCAAGGAGAATGTCGGTGACAGAGACTTAGATGTGATTAGAGAGAATGGAGGAGAAGAAGTACTAAGGTTTGAACTGGTAATCTGCTGCTGCTCTCTGGTTCTGCTTCTAAACTCAGCAAACGCAGGCAAGCAAGGTCCAAGTCCCAAGAAGAAAATGGGGTTTTGGTCCTGAAATCAACCATGATACAGTCAATTTAATTCCTTGGTTGACTTTGCCTGTTGGAGAACTTTCTTGATAGCTTAAAAGGACTCATCCACAGGCTTACTAGGTAATGGGTTAGGTCATCCTTATCCTCATATGAGAAATTTGGATGCTGTATCAGAATCAGTGTTGTGCCTTCTGGGATTAACTTTTATTCACCCTAAGCCACTTCCAAGGGTGCTGATCTTTGTACTTCAGTTTCCTTGTCTATAAAAGACAGGTATAAAATATGCTGAAGGATAGGCCTGGCCACCACCACCATTGTGTCATTTCTCAATATCACTGGTAGTCTCAGCCTTTTTGATGGTTAGGTGCACGTTTTGGCACAGCTCCCATCACAGCTGATGAAACAAAAGGCTCAAGTCTATTTTGGCTTTTGAAGACTCCTCTGGATTTTTCCACCATTTCTGGACATAAAGGAAGTACCATACAGAAGGGCATGGGATATTGCTTCTCTAGGGTCTGTCAGAAGAATTCCAGGAAATATAACCCAGAAATTTAGGGGATTAAAGACAGTATAGTGAATCCTGATCAATGAGAAACAGGAGATGAGAGAGCGATGCCCACTACATTCCTCTACCTTCCTTCTCCCAAGAAGAACTACTCTAAAAGGCAATGGTTTCACATTGTCTGTCTAGAAACTGGCTGTATTCTCTTTAAGTTGTTACCATCACTGTAGCATCCACCTTATATCTGCTTTTCATCTTTCCCTGATTCACTTTCCTTTTCTACTCACTTCTCCTGCCTTAAGATTGAATGTAAATTTTGTCTCAGGGTCTGAAACAAATTATGTATCTAAAGGATGATTATGTTTTCTGCCATCGTTGGGACTCTATGGATATGACCATGTTTTCTGGAGTTTTGGATATTTATCAAGGGGAGAAAGACTCATAATAACATTTATCTCTCTTCTAGAGAACTTATCTTTCTAAGTCACAGATTATGGTTTGAACAAGATCAAGATCCTGACAGTCTAAAATTTTTATCTGTACTGAAAACATAACAATAAGAATAATGTTTATTTCTCTTGATATTTCTAGCTCTCTGGGCATGGTGTCCTGACTATTGTATGCACTAAATAAAGGCTTACTGAATACATTTTTATGTAGATAACTCTTTTTGCCACTTGGGTAATGGGGGGAAATTTGCTAGTCAATTTTCTTTGCATAATATGTTAAAATAAAACCAAACTCCTAGATCACCGGCTCATACACCATGGTCTATGAATCACTGTCTATCTAAAAGGGGTTACAGGCCATTCGTTTCTGGGGTAGGAAATTGACAGATGTCCAAGTAAACCAGACTGTCAAATACTGCTTTCTACAGAAAGTTGACATTAAAAAAGAGTGATATTTGTCAAGTATCAGCATTTTCTCCCTATTGGAAAGCCCATTGCAAGAAAATATACTGCAATGAATAGATCTTTTAGTGAATGTGTCAATACCCAATTCTTGGAAATCTCCAGATGTCTGCAATGTAGGTAAAAGCATGCTGATTTATGGGAGGCAGGAGTTTTAAATCCTGTCTGTATTTGAGAATCACAGAGATGGTCGAATATGAGAAAGTCTTTAAGAAGCAATTCCAGAGTACTAGGCTCACAGATTCTGGTTTCATTGGTCGAGCGATAGCTGAAAATTTAGGGTTTTTTTTTTTTTTTGTGGTTGTCTTAATTTTCCAGAATGATTCTAATATGCAGCAAGGTTTGAGATCACTGGTAAAAGATATAGACAATATATAAATGACTTGTTTTTCCGATATTTCACAGAATATTGAAGGCAAGTAGCCATTGTGTCTAAAGAATAGATTGGCATGTGTGGATCTGAGACTATCTGAAGAAGTTTAATAGAGAAGTTGATAGAAAGAGCATGGGATACTTGTGAACACACAGATGGTTGGTTGATTGGAAATTATGCTTCTAGAAGTGAGGTCAAGGATATAGATCAGGAGATAGAATCATGGACTCTACCTATGTCTCTCTCCTTTTTGCAGAAGACAACTGAGGGTATCAGTGTTTATGGTAGTGAGCCCTGACAGAAGAAAAATGAGGGCAACGATGATGATGGTGGTGGTGGTACTGGTGGATATAATGAGGAAAGTTAACAATTAGTGAACCTCCAATACATAGTGGGAACTAGATTTTCTTATTTAATTCTGACAAAAAGTTCTACGAAATAGATATCAAATGAGAATATCTAGTTTCTAGTACATAGTGATCATTAAAACACTTCTTTCCCCTCTATAAGCAAATTGAGATACTTTGATCTTTAATAACTTTTGAAACCGGGAAGAATCAACATAAAAGATTAATTTACTTTCTTAAGAAATGAAAAGTTATTACCATGATAAGAATTCTTTTCCAAACTACAGTCCCTTGATGGCTCAGAAAACATGACTGAAAAAGAGATAGACACACACACACACACACACACACACACGCACACACACACACACAAACACACACCTCTCTGTGTGAACTATTGGCATTGTTACTTATGAGTCCTTAGCAAGAAGCCAAAAGCACTTTTCAGATGTCAAGAAGTTGTTTTTCTAGTTGCCTGGATTCCAGGTGTTCTCAAAATAAGGATGTCCAGCTATACCACGCATGCAAAGCATTGGCCCAATATTATGTGGAACCTGGTGGCCATCCAGAGCACCTGAAATGAAGTTCAAATCCAGATGTCAAGGACTATGGGCAGAACAATTTAGTCCTGATAATCTTTGTTCCTGATTTTCAAAAAAGGTTGTAGAAAACTTCTGCACTCAAGCCCTTTATAGCCCTGTACCTATAATAGATTGAAAAGTTTAGTCATTTTAATCTATATCTAAATGTTAACTCTCTTAATATAATTGTTGCAGTTGTTTAACAATTCTCAATTATTTTCTTATAAATTTTTCTTTGTAAAAGGAGCAATGCCTAAAAGTTCGTTCATTTTTCCTCTGAATAATATAGATCTTCCAGACAAACCATTTTGGAAACCGTTTTAATTTTTCCACTTATCACTTTTGAATAATATAAAACAAATCTGTGCTCAGTTTCTGCCAAGACAATGCATTGAGGACTTCCAACAGTCCCTGGGAATCATTATTTTGTTTTGGTTTGCTTGGGTTCAGACCCCTTGAGATGGCCCTTGAGTTTCGGGTTCATTTAAACTGCTGCATTGGGCCTGGTTTCCATCTGCAACCATAAAATTGCTTTGAATTTCTCCAAACTCAGCCCAGGTTTGCTGAAAATGCATCTAAGAGTTGGCTAGGGTTCACCGAGAGGTTTGCAGCTCTATTTGATTATTTGACTGCTCAGATCCCAATTTCTAAGTTGTCAAGGTGAGAACTTCACCTGGTTGGAGAGTCTCTCATCTGGAGGCACTTGCTTACTACTCATGCCCAAATCGAAAGACTGCAATTTTGAGAGTTAAGACATCTGAACAGAGATGACATGTCTCCAAATCTCAAAATACCTCTTGAATTTTTCTTCAAATGAATAGTAAAAGCATTCTCTTATCAAACCCTTCTGGTATTTAACATGTGCCTATTCCCAGCTACGGTGTTCCTTTTCATCAGGAAGTTGCTGAGATACGTTTTCCAATTTCCTCTGGTGTGAATTAAGATGTAGCTAATGAAAATGAACTTGAAGATGTTCTGATTTCAAAATCAGTTAGAGACTACGCAGTGTTGTAGTGGCTATAGGGCACGTGGAAGTATAAGCAGGAAGAAATAGAGGAGTGTAGTTTTATGACTAAAAGTGAAAGAATGGAAAATGGAAGGCATTTTTGAGTTATGGAAGGACATATGGGGCAGTTTCTGATAAAGTGCTGTGCCAGAGATGTAAAAAATTGAGTTTTATAATTTTAGAAGATTTAATACAATTTAAAAATTTGTCTTTTTAAATACATTTTAGGAACAGTGGCTAATTTTATTCTGTTTCCGCTTCCCTCCTCCATGAGGCCTAAATCGAGCTAAAACTCAGATACTTCAGAAAGATTTATATCCAGTTTAGAGACATTGTCATCATTATTTTAAAACATATTCTTCACTTTTAATGACTTTTGGTACTGATGCTACTGATTAGCTACTGCTTATCTATATAGGGTGCTATGCATATGACTAAAATGAAAACTAAAATTAGGACTTCAAATTAGTTTGAAATGTTTATGGTTAACATTTTAAAAGATTATTTTGATGGATTTCTAGTAACACTCAGTTTTGATGGTGCCAAGATCTAGTTCTATTTTGTCACTAAAACTTCAATATGTGTCAGTGCAATAAGTTTTACAGTCCAATAGTATAATTACATTTTTTTAAATGAGGAAATAAGAAAAAATAAATTTAGAAAGCAAATTAATGAACTGCATGGATAATAAATTATTTATTTAATTTTCCTGGTGAACAGAAATTGTTTACTTGTCAAATGTGCTTATAACAAAAAACTAGTACGCAGACACATTGCTAAACCTTTACACAATCCATCTGGTGAATACTCACATACAGTTAGAGATACTTTTAGAAATTTCATATTTTTGCTAAATGTTTATCTTCTCTGCAAAACTCAGAAATGTTTTCTCCTTATAATGTGCATGCTACTCATAGTGATTCAGATTTAAAATATTACTGATATCAAAACAGACCACACTATATGAAGCCATTGTCCTCAATAGTAATAATAACTGGAGAATTTGTGTGTGTGGGGGGGTGGTGGTGGTGGTGGTGGTGATCATTTTCATGTTCTTGTTCTCACCATCCACAGCTAGAGAAACCATCAATGGCCAGATTCCATGTCTTTGTTTATTCATCAGGATAATCTACTGATTTCCTCGGGCAGTCTGAAAATTGATAGGGATAGAACTGTCATTGTTGATCTAGCTAGTAATCATTGCTTTTTTGGGTTTGCATAATGTTCCCCAAATAGATGTAAATTTAAGTTCATTTAGCCTGTTCTCAGTTTAGACACTTTCTGGAGGGAGGCTACCCACAATCTAGAAATTCTAGAAAACAGAAATTCTATAGAGGCCACAGTGTTTGCACTAGACTCGTTTTTTCCTCCCCAGAACTAGTTTAAATGTAAAGTCGCTTGTAGCAAAAATGATTAGGAAAGGTTTGTCTAAGGTTAAAACTGACAAAGTCATTATCCTTGTCTTAAAATATGTGTATCACTCCTGAAGGACCTCGTAGGAAATTATTTAAGCAAATAAGAGAACAATCCACAATACTTGTTTTTGGTCCTCTAATTCTGTTTTTACTAGACCAGGAAAAAAAATAAAATTTTAAAAATCTGTGTAAGATTTGGTGTTTATAAATATACTTGCCTCATAGAAATACTTCTTGAACTTCTAAAAATAAAAGTAAGTAAATAGATTTCTTCTCAAAGAAAAGTTTTAATTTACAAGTAATTTTCTGTTGCTTTTGTTTTAGTTTACATTTTATTTGCATTTAAATTTTTTACAGCTTCAACTTTTACTGCCTATAAAAAAAATAGTTTGCACGCATTAATTTATTTATTCTTTCTCTATCAAATATGTATCCACTCATCCATCATTTAGTCAATGTTACAGGTCAAATTGAGTGCTCGTCAAATTTGTATTTTAAATCCTAACCCTCATTATCTCAGAATGTAACCATAGTTGAAGACAGTGTCTTTTTGGAGGGAACTAAGTTAAAACGAAGTCACTGTGGTGGGCCTTAATCCAATATGACTAGTGTCCTAAAATAAGAAGAGGAAATTTGGACACAGGCATGAACAGAGGGAATATGATTATCTACTAGCCAAGGAGAGAGGCCTGAAACAGATTCTTCTCTCACAACCCTCAGAAGGCACAACCCTGCTGACACCTTGACCTTAGACCTCTAGCTTTCAGTACTGCAAAAAAATTAATGTTTATTATTTAAACCACTTCAACTTACTATCATAGACCTAGTGAACAAATAGCTAATCAATGAAAATACAATGAGCAATCAATTGCACAGAAGGTGCTCTGTTCTTAGTCGTAAAGAATATACAAATAAGACTTCAAGAGATAGAGGTACCCAATGCTGATATATATGAAAATGAGATAGTAAAGGGGAAGATTAGATGGTGGGGAATGAAAGGGAAGCAGTGTTTTGGGAATAGCTAGAGATGGCAGTCCTCTGCTAGGTGTTTGAAGTGGCTAACTTAATGTAGAACATACCAGCAGGGGGGGTGCCAGAGGGTTCCAAAAATTGCTGTGAATACGATTTCTCATGATCTTCTCCCTCACAGAAGTACAGTAACCCTTTTTAACAATTCTATTTTTTGTTTATTTGACAAGAAAAGAAAATCTGCGGTGGGGAGTGGGGTGATTACCTATATTTACCCTTGAAGGTTTTATAATTTTCACATGAGAGCATCTTTTAAGTCACTGGAAACTCCAGGTGGCCTCGATGACTTTCCATCTCTTTTGATGTTCAAGGTGTGTCTCAGAGGCACTTTCTTTTTTCAGTAGAGTCCATGTCACTTAACAACAGGGATACATTGTGAGAGATGCATCCTTAGGTGATTTTGTCATTGTGTGGACATCATAGATTGCATTTACACAAATCTAGTAGGTGGAGCCTACTACACACCTAGGCTATATGCTGTAGCCTATTGCTCCGAGGTTATAAACCTATACAGTAAGTTACCGTACTGAATACTATAGGCAACTGCAACACAGTGGTAAGTACTTGTGTATCTAAACATATCTAAACACAGAAAAGATACAGCAAACATATATAATCTTATGGGATCACTGTTGTATATGCAGTCTGTTGTTGACCTAAATGTTGTTATGCAGTGCATGACTATAATTAAGTGATACTGGCCACAGAGCTGTTATTTACAGTTCAATTACTGCTGTGTTTACTCCAAAGTCTATTTCAACAGAAAAGGCAAGTGTCATTCTTTACCATCGCAATGGTTGGATAGATGCCCTACTGACAAGTCCATTCACACTGCAGTAGAGATGTATTCTGGGTCCATCCCTAGGACATCCAGCATTCTAAAGTTATCTTGCTTATTCTTCCCCAAAGCCCTCTATGAAAGTTATTATTCAGTCTCTTATATATTCAGTCTCTTACTAAGATCATATTTTAGTAAATAACCAAGTCTGGATTTGAACTCAGGACTCTGAATTCTGAACCCCTATCCTTCCTCCATCCTAAGAGGATCAAAAATGGATAGATTTCTGGTCATTCAAATGAGTGTAAGGTTTTTGGATCCATAACAGTATTTGACTCTAACAGAATTATGATCTAAACCCACAGAGCAGTGAGGGTCAACTTCTCTCTACATGAAAATCAACTGAAGAACTTTTAAAATACCGACAACCAGAGTCTCACCACCAGAGATTTGGTTTCAGCTGGTCTGAGATGAGATCTGGCATCAGGATTTTTAGAAGCTTCTAGGAAATTCTACTATACAGTCATTCCTGTGAATAATAGCTCCATACTGTTGGGAAAATAAAAGGCACGAATCAAGAATATATTTCATTAGGATTTCAAAGCAAATAAAATATATTTAAAAGAATCATGAATAACTAGCTGAATAGTTTCTATTAAGTTAATAGAAATATGCAGAGCTTACTTTTTTGTAGACATTACTAATTATTGTTACTAATGTTTAAAAATATTTAATAGAATACCACTTGGTCAAAACTGGAAAAAATACGTAGAAAATTAAAACCTGTGTTATGTATGTCCTATGAACAGTTTATATAAAATTTACTCCTTTAAAAGTAGCTGAAAACCTTTTGCCGAGAATCCATTCTGAGCCTATTTTAAGGTCTTTCATCGGGCAACAGTTCATCTGGCTGTCCAGCCCTTCTCCATTGTCCTTGATCCAGAGTGTTAATATAATGCTTCGCTGAGAACGAAATGCTTTCTTTCTTTTAAAAATTGAAGTCATGGTTTCACTATTTAAAAAATTCAGAATTCAAGCTGAACACGGATGTTAGTTACACTGCCATGTTTAAACACTTTTTGATAGAAAATGCTTTATTGCCACTGATTCAAAACCACAAACATGCTTTGAATCCAATTCAATATATTTCTTATTTGTTTCTGATTTTCTTTTTTTTTCCTTTTAATTATTATTAGAAGGTATAAATTTCCAGAGAAGCTTGGCCTTGACAAGGCTCCATTATTTGCACATGACAAGGTTTATCAAAAACAGTTGGATTTTTCTAAGAAGCCTTTTATGTTTCCTCCATAAAATATAAATAAATGAAAAGGATTAGACTGAGGAAACGGAGTATAATTCATCACCAATGTGAAACATAGTCAACAGGTTGCAGATGGATGAACTGAAGAACTTGGGATAGTGCTCCAGGCAAGAAAACCCTCTTGTCTATGCCAATGTGACCAACGTTTTTAACTTTTATAAAGGAGCAGGGCCCATTTTGTGGTTTGTGATGTCATCTTAATTTATTAACCTTCTTTGGTTTTTTAGTGTTTGGTATACAAGTCTAAAGCTGGTTTTGACTCTTGAAAATCTATCACAGTCTAAATTGACTCAACTCTGCTTATGCTCTTCTCCCTCGCTTTCTCTCTCCAGCTTCAAACACACAGAAAAATAAAACAATACAAGAACACAGAAAGTACTGACTACAGCAAGGGCAATGGCTCTTAGCTGTATAAAAACCATGTTTGACAGATTTTGTATTTCAAAATCAATAATTAGCAATTTAGCAAGACAATTTATGTTTATTTATTTAAATGCAATAACTCTCTACTCATATAAGACCAAATATTTTAGCTAGTTTAACATAAAACATAATAAAATGACTTTGGCTTTTATATCTGTCTCTAATTTTGTCTGTACTGCTCACCATGCGGTCTTATTTTGGGTGAAATAGAAATTCATGGCACAATTTTCCCCCTGAAATATGCCTGAACTTTCAGAAAGAAGATACTTTTCAAGTCCCATATTCTTTCCCTGAACTTCTATTCCTATCTAATAATAATAGAGTGCTTTATAGCATATAAATCACATTTCTGTTTAAAAGTCACCTTCCTCATGACCTTTTTGTCTCTGCCTGTCAACACATATTCCTCTAGTAATAATAAGCTCTAGCCATGAATGAAGACTCAAAATTAGACTGATTCCAGGAACCACCCATATAAAGGCTAGGATATAGTTCATTTTGAAGTTAAATAATTTAACAGCTTTTCCCAAAGTAGACATGAAATAGATGTGTCATTTTAAACAGAGAAAAGTTTATATATTTTTGAAAAAGAGAGAAATAAAATATGCCAATAGGTTTATAGTTTGAGAGATCCCTCTGAAAATGATAATCCAAGTACATTCATGTCATCATCTATTAAAGCAGAAGTGGGAATTTATGATTTTTTAAAATTTTAGCCTAGTTCTTAGAAGCCATAAAAAGTTGGAAGAAATTGAAAACTTTGACTGCTATCCTTTTTACCTAGAATTCTTTTGATCCTGGAATTATTCCAAATTTAAAATAATATACTATAATAATTCATTTTAAGTGAACATTCTTATACAGTTTTTTGGATATTGGGTCTTACTAGGTTTCCCAGGGCAGGAGTGCAGTGGCTATTCCCAAACACCATCCAACTACTGATTAACATGGGAGTTTTGACCTGCTCTGTCTGTGTGTGTGTTTAGTTAACACTCAATTACAAAACTTCAGTACAAATGCCATAAGCACACAATTTTCTAGTTTTTAATATTTTCTCAATAAAATGATCCTGCTTAATGGCTGTAACAACTGTATCATTTGTTAAGAAAAAAAAGAAGGATACAAGTCTTTAGAGGCTAGTCCCAGAAATAGTTTAAACAGACTGTCTGGTAATAGATGGAGAGGCATTTTGTTCCCTTTCAAGCAAATAATCTCATTTTAAACCTCTGGTGTAAATTTTATACAATCCATACTTTGAAGGGAATCATTATGAAAAAGCAGCTTTTTTCCATTAGGTCAATTTATTATCCAACCTATTCTGCATTCAAGTTGGCTTTTAACTGTGAGCTAATTGCTTCTACCTAAATACACAGAGAGGCATGCTGTGCTGTGGTTCAAAATATAGATGACGTTCTTACTACTTAAGCTCTTCAGAAAGTTCTGTCAAAAAGAACTGGAGGAACATGGGTTGCCCCCAAGATCACCAGCCTAAAGTATAAGCCCTGTCACATTCCTTAGAGAATATCCATAGTAGCATTTCCCAGGGCGTTCCAGGGGATATAAATAGTTCTACCCTAGCATGGGGGAATTTCAGTCAAGGATTTGAGGATGTGGAGTACACAGTGTCATCTCTTAAATATTCACCTCGACATAATTCAGGAAGTATCACCCCAGCAAAGTTCAGGAAGCACTAACAAGTAATGGACACTGAGATGTTTCAAGAGAAAGCAACCCATTAACCTGTGTTGAATTGCTTCTCTTATTGAATTAAATAGGAAAATCTTTGTTTATTGTGGACCTTCACATCTTTTCCTTGTTTTAATAATTAACTTCTCAGGAACAATGGGACACTAATTTGAAACTATTGTTTTATGAATAATGGAACAAAGTCTAGAGAAATAAAGAACCAGTCCTGAGATATCATAGGATCAACACAAGCACTCCAGCTTTTCAGCTTTCACGCATTCTTTTGGGGGGGACACTTCAAAAAATAGACGAATTTACATACTATCTGTACACATATGAGCTCATTGCTTACAACTGGCCCATATCCTTGCTTTGGTTCATCGAGATTTCTACATGAAAGACAATTTATCGGGGTACCTACGGGCTACGGGCCACATGAATGATCATGACTATGGTGGAAATAGCCTTTCAATATCATGTCTTGTCACACACAGAGACACATGGCTATATTCACTGGTCAGATGAGTGCAATAGAAGATAAAAGACCCATTTTCACATGTGTAGGCCCTGCCTTTAATAAGTATCACCCTGACATCTGGTTCATTGGCTGAGTTCCCCTGAGTACCTTCAAGTGGACCTGTCATCTCATGTTCTTTCCCTGGAGCTTATGAAGGTTTGGGAAGCACAGACTGTGGGTAAATTTCTTTCTTACTCACATCTGTGTACAACTTTGATTTCTCTCAAATAAAAGTGAATGAGTTCACAAGTCGACTCCGTTGCTCAAAGCATGGAAGAATACTGAGATCTGGAGATACTAACTACTCTGGCATGGAATTGGTTTGTGAGTCAAAGTTCAAAAGGAACTGTGGATGGATTAGAAGAATCCTTAATGGTAAGCAGAGGGAAGCTGCCAACAATTGCTGGGCCCAATACTCACCACTGTCCTGTCTGCTTCTATCAGTCCCATCAATCCTATCAGCAGCTTTTATCTCAGCTGAGTCTTTTGGATGTCCACAATGGACCAGGTGGGAGATAGCTAGGCTCTGGGGAATCTTCAGGGTTGAGTTTAAAAGGAGAGTGAATTGGCAGGTGGTAGTTGAATTATCGAGTCTTGCTTTCTTGTTTATGTCAGCAGCAAGCTATTCCTCTTTGTCTCTGTCTCATAGACAAACTGCAGGCCCCAGGCCTATCAAAAACAGTGACGTAGAACCATAAAGAACTCTGCAGAGGCAAGAGGAACGGTGCTTTATTTCCTTATGGAAGTGATTGTTGATCAAATCACCCTGTTTAAATACCAAGACAAAACAACACAGATGCATACACTTCTCTAGATCCTTAATCATTTGTGGTACTGTTTCTCTTTAACGCCAGCCCTACATTTCTGCGGGATATAGTATTTTCCCCTAAGCCAAACTCTACTGCGGTGCCTCTCAAAGTTTAGTGTGCATAAAGATCATCTAGGGATCTTGTTAAAAAACGCAGATTCTAGCTGGGCTTGGTGGCTCAGCCTGTAATCCCGTGCCTTTGGGAGGCTGAGGTGAGTGGATTGCCTGAGCCCGCAGGTTCGAGACCCACCTGGGCAGCGAGACCTCCTCTCTACAATAAATTCAAAAAATCAGCTGGGCGTGGTAGTGCATGCCTGTAATTGCGGCTACTTGGAAAGCTGAGGCGGAAGGATCACCGGAGCCCAGCAGGTTGAGGCTACGGTGGCCGGGAGCGGCCACTGCACTCCAGTCTGGGCAACAGAGTGAGACTCCACCTCAAAAAAAAAAAAAAAAAAAAATGCAGATTCTGATTCCAGCGATCTGGGCTGGGACCTGAGATGCTGCATTTCTAACAAGCTCCCAGGTGATGTGGATGCTGCTTCCCGGCCACCACACCTTAAGCATTAAGACTCCAGAATTTTATAAGCATGGCTGGGTTGCTTCAATTGTTAGGGTTCCACATTCACAAGTCAATCATTGAGCAGTAGATCAAATTCCCAAATAACTGTTTTGAGTTGGTTTTAAAAGTAGAGAAGGTTACTCTTCTTCTAAAGTAGGACGAATTTTAGTGAAGATTAGTGAATAAAATGAAGACATTTTCGAATCAACCATTTCCTGTCATTTATTATCATAGCTCATGAGCTTCAAACATTTTTAACTAAAAATGAATAAGAAGAACACCATTGCTAGCAGGTTTCAAGTGCCACTTACCTGAACTTTTACTCTCCTCTAAAAATGAATGCAGATATTATATCTCAAGGGCACCTCAGAACTCCTCTTTGTCAATCTCACCTTTGCCAGACAGGCCAAATATCAGAAGGGGAATTAGGTCAGCATTCGAATAAGTTTTGTATATTTTGAAATCTGATCCATTTTTATTCACTTTGGGCAATATAAAGGTCAAATTCTGCATTTGAAAAATGCAGTTCAATCATAATTATACCTATCTCAGTCAGTCATCCTGGAAACATATTCTAAATTGCTCCAATTGCAAGTCAGTTTCTTTATTTTGAACAACTAACTACAATTTGCAGAAAACAAACAATGCATCTGGTTGGCTAGATAAGTCACTGAATTAGCCAGATGCTTTCAACTTGTGGAACAAAGAATAGGAATGGTAATGGAAAGCCTCGGAACTTCTAAGAAGTTGTGATAAATATGTCCTTAGTCATCCACAAGAGGCATGCCTTGTAAAAGCATAAACTTAATGATCCAAGTCCAAGAAACTTTCAAAACCTGCTTCATGATGTTTCCATCATCTAGGTAGGCTCAGTCTCTCCTTTCCACTACTCTGGTATTTATAGGTTGAGTTTTTGTATGCACTTCTGCCTCTTTCTCTAGACTGTAAGCTGCTGGAAGTCAGGAAATCCATATGCCTCACATTGAGAGTTCCCAGAAAACTTAATACAGAATCTTATATAAAGGAAGGGCCCAGTAAATGTTTACTGAATGAAAACTTATACCAAAAACTATATTTAAAATAATCTTTTTCTTGTTTGCTTATAAAGAAAAATGACATCTGAGCTTAGCAAATTAAAAAGAAAGATACCTCTAAACAATATTCTTTATATGAAATTCTATTTCTTCTTTATTTTGGAAAAATCTTGGGGAAACCTTAGGTCAGGACAAAACATTGCCCAATTACCTGAAGTAATTGGAAAACCATTCAAAAGGGGGTAGGTTAGGGTTGTAAGTTGAGATTCTTCCTAGGAAAGAATGATAGCAGAGATAAAACTTACAGTATGCTTGGGGACCTTCCATACTTTAAAACTAGGCTTTTGAACTTGGAGAAAGCTGTACTGACAATAACTTCTATATGTGCAATTAGAAGAGATGGTGGCTTTATTTTTCATTTTCATTATCTTTATTAGTATGATAGATAGAATTATATAATAAGCAAGGTAAAAATACTCCTGATTTTGTTTCCCTTGTTTTACTTTTAATATTGATCCAAATATAAGAGTCTCAGTGTTACCAACATGAACTATGTTTAATAAACAACATTTATTCAAAAATAAAAGTTAGCCGGGCTCAGTGGCTCAGCCTGTAATCCCAACACTTTGGGAGGCCAAGGTGAGTGGATTGCCTGAGCCTGCGGGTTCGAGATCCACCCGGGCAACTTTCTCGTCTCTACAATAAATAAAAAATTAGCCGGGTATGGTAGCGTGTTTCTGTAATTCCGGATATTTGGAAGGCTGGGGTGGAAGGATTGCAGGAGCCCAGCAGGTTGAGACTGTGGTGGCCAGGAGCATGCCACTGCACTCCAGTCTGGGCGACAGAGTGAGACTCCTACTCAAAAAAGTAAAATAAAATAAAATAAAAGTTATATGCTGAGTATTGTATTCCAACATAGCACCGTAGGGTTTGTTTAGGTTTTGTTTTCATCAAAAAGTAACATTAATCACATGAGGGTATCTTACACAAAAATGTTTACATCCTTTCTTCTCTTTCCTCTGCTAACTCTAACAAACAACCTCCATATGCCCACCAATCTTTGATTTTCCCCTCATTCTGTCTTCCTCCTCCCATATCCCACTTCTTCCTTCACCCTGTATCAATAGAGATAATTATCCATTGTCTCTTTTTACTCTCAGGAAAGACTTCAAGATGGGACGTGAAGTCAAGTTGGAATTACTTTACAATAAAATCTTCCTTGGAGTCTCATAGCAGAAACATAAGTTGTAAGGACATTTAAGAGAGATTTAGATAAAGGTGATAATTAATAGACTGAGCAGCACCAAATGCTATCAATTAACTTTATTGTCTTGAGCACTTAAACATACTTTCTGTGTTTGTATTTGTAGAACACCGCTGAGACATGAGACTAATATAACATTTTTTGTCCGTGATTCACTGCAGTTTATCAAAACACACATAGACAGAATCCAACATTTCAAATAATGTGTTCCTTATTTGTTTATATTGGGTACAAACTCTTTGTTCTTCATATATCTGGGGAGTAGAGTTTATATTTGTTCAGTCTCTCGCTTTATTTACTCTTTTCTCTAATTCTGATAATTTAATGAAGGATTAATCTGCTATATGTATACACTTTTTAAAATTCACTACTGAAAGGAAGCATTTAGCATAGTATAATTTTAAATTGGTCTTTTGAAATTAAAACACAATGTTTCTTTACTTTTCCTAATATTTTTACATCTTGGGGTGTTTGACACAGATAGAGAAGCAAAATGTCATGACTCATCATTCTAAGATCCTAATCATTCTAAAAAAATTTAAAAACAAACTTTTAAATGATCCACAAGTTACACATCCTTAAGGAAAGTTACTTTTCGGTAAAGGTAAGACCTCAGTGTTATAAATTCTTACCTTCTAAGGGCATAGAAAACATTATAATAGGAATAGTCCTAAATTTTAAGGTGTTAAGTTTATGTCTTAAGAATTGATTTTATTTTTGCACTTGGTAGCCTAGTTTTACCCGAGACAGTTCTTCAGGGTGAATTGATCAATGATATCATTATTAATTTTTATCTAATATTTTCAATGTGTTAGTTTTTATAGGGTTAAAAACCATATGTAGAAACTTAGTATCAGAATCTACTGGTTGTTTTTTTCTGACAATATAAATTTCTCTTTATATTGGGATAAACTGTGTTCCTCTTTCTAGTTTACCTTTTCCTTCTCCATTTGAAGAGGATAAACAGTGTCATTTCTACAATTTATGATATTGGAATTTATGAAACATGGCTTGTGAATAAACTTATTGTAAAGTCTTTGAGAAGCAGTAAAGCTTTGCTCTGATTCTTGAGTATAAACCAAGAAACAGGATGGTTTGCAATCAACCTTAGTTCAAAGACCCGGCAGTTTTGCTGGTTCTTCCTCTAAATAATTCTATAAATCTTATATTCATATCAAGATTGAATAGCAAAGCTTGCTAAGATCCTTACACATATATTGCTGTAGAGGCTGTACTGAATAACTTACTTAAGTCACTGCCATATTTATTGCACCACTGAAAACCTGGCATTTGTAAATATTTCTTATTTTTATGGGGTGATTATAGGGTGCTATGCCTTACACAAAATTCACTTACAAGATTTTTCTATTCATTAGCTAATGCGTAAAGTGTTTGGCATCCTAATTTTTTTTCAAAATTCAAAAGATCAAAATAAAATAAGAAAAGAACAAAAGGACATTTCCAAACTTATAATATACTCAAAATGAAAATTGCTGTTCCCTTTTAATACCAAAGTTGACAAATTCTCTTAAAACCAATAAGATCTCTAGTCTTTGAACTGAAATCCACCCAACAGTTTGTATTCACTCAAGTTAAAATTTGGTCAAAATATAAAGGATTATATACTATCTATTGCAAAATGCTGCCTTGGATTTCAATAACTACAAATACAATCTAAGTCTTGACTTCATTTCAAAGACAAAATTTTCAAATTGAGCAAGGAGTCCTGAATAACCAGCCAAATAACATCTTTAACAATATATGATATTCTATATACCTTGGCCTTGGGTAGAGGAACATGGCTATTTTGTCATGCTAACCCATGACATGCCAGGGAAGAAGCTCAGGGAGTAAATACTTCTATTCTCTGATCTTCCTGCAGTCTTTCTACTAACCAATATTTACATATAACCAAACACAGGCCAATATTTACCAAATTTATCTATAGTATGTTACATTTTTAAAAACAATA
Organism: Carlito syrichta; assembly: GCF_000164805.1. Classification (NCBI taxonomy): domain Eukaryota; kingdom Metazoa; phylum Chordata; class Mammalia; order Primates; family Tarsiidae; genus Carlito; species Carlito syrichta. The sequence goes on from NW_007247207.1 coordinate 177,941, forward strand.
TATTTTGGGGTATTTCCTTTTAAAGACTTTTTGCTGAGTGTCTAGTCATAGAATATACTAGTTTTTATACTTCATTATTATGTATTCATTTTCATTTGTCCAGCACATGTAGTGTGTATAGACTATATGCTTGACACTATTAAGTTTCAGTGTGAAGAGGAAGTGTCCAATCAGGAACTGAAATAAAATTGAAGATGAAAAATGAAAAATGATTCTAGAAACAGAAAGCGAATGCCTTACATTAAAAATAACGGTACTCAGATTTAATTTTTTAAATAAAGGTACACTATAGCTTCTCATATTTACCTTCCCCTCACCTTCAACATCCCCTTGGAGATATGGCACCATTCAAGTCTTTGCATTTTTAATAAAGTTTCTCAAGGGTGAATAATAATAATTAAAAAGAAAATGCTGGTAATGAATCAAGCTAGTGTGTCAGTCAGTATTCCACAGAGAAACAACCCACTCAAATGGAGCAATTTAAGAGAGCTTATGGGTTCAAAGACATCAAAAGGGAACGTGCAATTAACACCAGGAAGCATGTGGTGGAGACCTGAAGAGGGAAGAGGGATATGGGAGGGCGACTGGTACCTAGAGAGCCTGTAGCTATGCTGGAGAAGACACCTAATAGAAAGCCTTGACCTTGGGTAGAGGAACATGGCTATTTTGTCATGCTAACCCATGACATGCCAGGAAAGAAACTCAGAAAGTAAATACTTCTATTCTCTGACCTTCCTGCAGGCTTTCTACTAACCAAAGCCTACCAGAAGCCAGAAGGCAGGGGTGCTCCATTGGTGTGGTCCACGGATATTGGTCTCTTAAGGTGCAGAGCAGGATGGAAAAGAGGGAAAAACAGATATAGAAGGTCCAGGACTGTCCAACATGATAAAAAAATAACAATTCCTATCCACCATAGGCAAGACCATAGACAAAGAAAGCAGATAAATAATTGCCAGACACTGCCTTGGGAAAGGGCCGTGAGCAGTGACTGCTTAATGGGTACAGGATTTCTTTTTTGGATAATAAAATATTCAGAGCTAAAAAACAGTGATGGTTGCACAACATTGTGAATGTACTTAATGACACCAAGTGTACATGTTAAAATAATTAAAATGGTAATTTATGTTATATGTATTTTACCTCAGTAAAACATAATAATTCCTTTAGAACAACTTGAAAAGAAATGGTGAGTCCTTCCATCTTAGATGTAAGAGACAATAATATGTAATATTTGCCTTGAAAATTGAAAACAAGAATCGTTTAAGCCGACAAGTAAAGCCAACCTATAAAGTACTGATTGAAACAAGCCCAGCAACAATCCAATTGACCTGATTAAAAGCATTCACAAATTTGTACAAGCTTTACAAAAATGTTTATGTACACGTTTCAAATATAGAGATTTAGCTTAAGAAAATAGTTATTCCTCATCATATGTACCTTCTCTACGTTTTCTTTGGTAGCAAACCAATTTATATCACCAAAGATTCCTAGTATGTCTTAGAATTCAATTCAGTAGCTGGTTCCGCTTTGAGAATAGAGAGATTAAAAATATTTCAGAACTGAGCTCCAATTTACATGATCTCAGTTGTGGTTTAAAGCATCTAAATAAAAGTACCGAAGTATAAGACTTTTTATGGCTCACATGAGGAAACAATTCCAAACCACTGTTTTCCCTAACAAGGAATTCCTTGAGTGTATTTTGGAAACAATTCTATAAATGTCAGTATGTTTTATGCTAATTCTTCATATACAATGCATTAATTTTATAGGGATTTAAATCACTAGGGTTTATTATCCCTTTTACATTGTATGCTCTTTTTTTTTTTAAGAAGAAACATGACTCCTTGATTTATCTTTATACAATGCTTTAATTGTGGAATGGTACAAGGCTTTTAATAATGAGTCAGGTTCCCACAGAATCGAGTTTGCTGATAACTTTTGTATAGGTGCCAAAACTCAGACCCATCTGAGTATGTACACCATCCTAAGATTAATAGTGTCTTCTTGATTGAGGGAAGGTATTTAATGGCTTTTAAGGTAACTCCTAGGGCTAGCATTCTATTATCAATTTACAACTTTGCATTTTAAATGCTTAAATACACACACATACACAAACACACAGACACACACAATTGCACAGACACACACAATCTCACTGAAACCCTGTGACACTCCTATAGGTAGGGCAAGCATTTTCCTTGTTTTGTGGATGAGGAAATTTAAGTTTAGAAAGATTATGTTACTGGCTCAAGATTAAGCTAGGACTCATGACTAGTTCTTATTCTAAAACAATTACACCACCAAATCTCCATTTGAATCCTGCCCAGATAGATAAATTTGTACTACTTGTATTCCAGAGGAAACAGGCCTATCATATCTTAAAGTTTCCTTACAAATAAGCTAAACACTCTGGATCAAAAGATTATTTTCATCTAATTTATTGGACTCAATTAAAGGAGACTAATAAGTGTGGGTTTAGTTTTGCCAACCTCTGTTTCTTAAAAAACAAAGACTGATTTCAGTGAATTATAAAAGTTCACAATCTTTAAAAGACATTTATATTAAAATGATTCCTTATTTGTCAATAATTGTTAAAATAAAAATTAACCACTGCTTAGACTAATGTCATTTAAATGCAATATCATTTTTTAATTTTACAACACACACATATTGTTTTCACTTAGAAATATATTGTGAATACTCTTGCTTTTGACCATACAGTCTACTCACATATATTTTATTATCATGTATATTTTATAATTCTATTACATTTTAAAATGTTCTGTAATTTCTGTAGTTTTTTTCTCTTTTTTTTCAGAGAAATAAACTCTGTTATTAATATCCTTATATAGTTTAGATAATGTCTTGAGGATATAACTCTACAAAAAATTACTAGTAAAAGAGTTTGCATAGTTTTAAGACTTTTGAGAAAAATTTTCCCAGCTTGTTTTTCAGAAATGCTATGAAAATTTACACACTGAAAAGCAGTGCCTGAGATTTCCCAATTGCCAATTCCTTTGCCAATGTTTTCAAAATTTTAATATTTTCTAATTTGATTGTTGAAAATGGTACTTTATTTCATTGGCATGAAGTAAGTGACTGTGATAATAAATACTTCCCTTGTGTATATCTTTCCTAGTCTTGTATATACTATTAGTTTTGTTTTTCTTTTGGTAATACATGTATTTATCATTTTTATGTCAACAGATTTGGTTCTATGCTTAGGAAGATCTTTCCTACCCCAATATTACATAAATATTTTTCAAATTTTTCTTTTAGTTTTATAATTTTACTTTGAGGTACACATAATTTTAATACAGCCAGAATACATCTTGGTTGATGGCATAAGTATTTTTCATTATTTTTAAGTATATTTAATATATTGAAACCCCAGAATCATTTATTTCAAAAGTTATTTCCCATGAATCTCAAAGATCATATTTATTATACATTAAATATGAATATGTAAGTGATTTTGTTTTGGTGAGTCTGTATTCTTTCCATTAATCACTTTGATAATTCTGGATCCACCCAACACTGCCTAAGTTATAGTTGCTTTATAATATATTTTGTTACTTAATAGTAAAAGTCTTCCCATACTACTTTACTTTTAAGATTATTTTCTTGGAAAATCTTGGTTCTTATTTCAGGTGAAATTTAAGACCATTTTGCCAAGTTTGTCAAGTTTCAATAAAGCTCTTTTGGAATATAAATTGGAATTATTTTAAAGTTAAATATTGGTTTGAGAAAAATATTTTTAATTTCATTATGCTTACTTTTCCATGTCATAAAGAATGGAATGGGGCATTTTCCCACTGTATCTGCAAAATGATTATTGTTGGCATATAGGAAAGGTGTTTATTTGTTTGTATATATTTTATAACAAGATATCTGATTGAATTTATTTTCAGTGTAACTAGTGGACATGGTTGAAACTGGCACTTCCCTGTGTGGCTACTTCAAAAACTCGATCAAACTTTTATATTACAGATCTAGCAATGGAAAGCTTCAGTCAGGCTTTTGTTTGACACCCATCTATACCCATTTAGTAATGTATGTATTCACTCATTAAGTCATTCAGCAAATATTTACTAGCCTCTTTCTATGCTATCAGGACTATACCTGAGAGCAAAAAAGAGCAGAAGCTTAAGAAAATGGCCTAAATAGTCAAACATTTTAGGATAGTTGTTTAATGGATTTCTAGCAGTTCTCTAGCTTTGTTGAGCTTCAGAATTACTTAAGGAAACTGATTTTTAAAAAGTTACCAATGGCCAGGCTCGGTGGCTCAGCCTGTAATCCCGCGCCTTTGGGAAGCTGAGGTGAGTGGATTGCCTGAGCCCGCGGGTTCGAGACCTGCCTGGGCAGCAAGACCTCATCTCTACAATAAATCAAAAAATCAGCCGGGCGTGGTAGCGCGTGCCTGTAATTCCGGCTACTCGGAAGGCCGAGGCGGAAGGATCGCCGGAGCCCAGCAGGTCGAGGCTGCGGTGACCGGGAGCGGCCACTGCACTCCAGTCTGGCCGACAGAGTGAGACTCCGACTCAAAAAAAAAAAAAAGTTACCAATCTCCAGGCCCAGTTCTACTTTAACAAGCCTGGGCTCAGTGCTCTTTGCTAACTCTCCAGATGACTTTGAAACAGTCAGTTAGAAAACGGTTACCTTTGTCAAAAATATATTGCAGGTGGATTAAAACAAGTTCCATTTATTCTGATAAGAATGATCACTAATAATATTATTTATTGAGCACCTTTATTGATTCTTTAATTAAAAATGTGATTATCACTATCATTTCACTGTTTTCCATGTGAGAATCAGAAGGCACAGGAGGATAAAGTAACTCACCTAGGGCGTTTCCTCAGGAAATAATCACAGGCAGGTTGGAAACCCAGGCCACTTGGTTCCCTTCAGTCACTCTGTTATTTCATCCCAATGCTACTTTTCTTCACTTAGTTTTTTTATATCAGTTCAATTTTAAAAGTTTCAATATATTTATTTTTGCAAGAAGATTTATACATTAGCATAAATAGAAAACATATGATTTGTCAAAAATAGAAAGTGCTTGTAAAAATAAATTCAACACACATGAAGAAATATTTCTTAAGGCACACTTGATACTGTCACCTGGGCTCTGAGCCCGGGGCCTTCTTTTACTTGTTTGTTTTTTAAAGGAGATGACCATGTGTTTTAAGAAGTTTCAAAGACACACTAAATTTAATCTGAGACATTTTTCTTGATTTAATTGCAAGGATTAGAGAAAACTAAAAGAGGATAAATGTTTCTCTATATTATTCATGGAAATTTGTTTATGTATTCATTTATAAAGTACAAATTTTTTTTTTCTTACAGTTCTAGAGACTGGGAAGTCCAATATCAAGGTTCTGGCAGGTTCTGTGTTGAGTGAGCTCTGCCCACTGCTTCTAAGATGGTGACTTTTGCTGCATCCTCTGGAGGGAATGAATGCTGTGTCCTCACGTGGCAGAAGGGATGGAAGAGCCAAGAGGGAAAAGAACTAACCTAGTCCCCTTCTTCTCTTCAGTCCTTTTTTAAGGTATTCATCCATTCATGAGGGCAGAGCAGTCATAACTTAATCCCCCCCGCCCCCCCCCGGAAGGCTCCACCTTTTAATACCCCTACAATGGAGATTCAGTTTCAACATGTGAATTTTGGGGGACATTCAGAACATAGCAAAGAAGAAGGAGTGCAATGATAAAGCCAGCATGAGGTTCATTGCTTGAACACACGTTAGGGATGGATACCCAGAAATGAGCAATAATGGTAAAAGTCCAAAGCAAGCAGGGCGAGTACTGGCAGTCAGAGAACCATTAAGGCAATAAGTAGCAGCTTTATGTTACATGTCCATTTACTGATGAATGGATGGATAAAAGGTGGTATAGTACTACAATGGACTATTACCAGCAATAAAAAGAAATGAAGTATTGATACATACCACACCATAGATGTACCTTGAAAACATTACACTAAGTAAAAGAAGCCAATCATGAAAGACTATACACTGTATGATTTCATTTATATCAAATGTTCAGAATAGGGCAAGTCTATAGAGACAGAGAGTAGATTAGTGGTTGCCAGGACTTACGGGTAAGAAAAAGGGGGCAATGGGGGAATGAGAGCTAATGAATATGGCATTCCTTTAAGAGTGAATGAAAATGTTCTAAAATTGATTATGATGATAGTTGTACAACCTTGTCCATATATTAAAAATATTACACTTAAAACCATAGAATTATATGGTATGTAAATTAAATATTTAAAGTTATTTTGAAAGTACATCAGTCTAGAAATCATGCTTCTTGATATTTATCTAATTGAGCTGAAAACTTATGACCACACAAAAACCTACATATGAGTGCTTAGAGCAACTTTATTTATGATCATTCAGGAAAATTTAAGCATGTGTTGGTACTGTCTGAAATTATTTTTATCTGTGATACATAAACCAAACATTGAGTAACAATATATACATGAACTAACCTTACAAATCCACAAACAAAATAGAAAATATAGTAAATATTTGCTTAACATTGGGTCAGACAAAAATTTTACACACCTAAAAGCAATAAAATAAATTACTTAAAAATAGTCAATTTAGTTAATTACAAAAAATTTTAAGCAACATATACACAAAGAAAGAAAAAAGAGAGATAAGTATGAAAGTAACAATATCAGAAGAAACTGCAAAAAATATAGTCTACTAAACATTATGATCTTCTAATGGGGTGCATACATATAATTTCAAATGTACTAAATAAATAGAGAAATGAGCAAACCAAAATGCCAACGGTCATTTTTCTTTGGATCGTGGATGATTTATTTTTCTTTTGCTACATTTTTATATTTTCTAGCTTAATATCTGTTAACATATTGTTTCTATGCTTAAAAAAACTAATAAACATTTTTAAGAGAGAATAGAAATATGAATGAGTTTGTAAGAGGCTCAAAAAAGACAAAACTTATCAAACCAGGTGCTTATATAAAGATAAAATTAACTCACTTACAGTAACTGGAGAAACATAAATCATAATTAAATCTACCAAGTCTGGCTTTTAAAAATCCATTAATAAAGGTTTGTTTTTCATGAAAAATAAGACAAATCCACAGAAAAGAAATGATATCCAAATTGGTAAATCTCTTTCATTCTTTGTGTTTCCTTTCTTCCCATCCCCCACCCAAACACACACACTAGACTCTTGTAGACTCCTACTTGGTTCATTAGAGCAATTTAATAGAGCTAACAGCCTGACTTTGAAAGCTTACAAAACACATGAATGTATGTCATTTGAGTCTCCTAAACACCCTGAGAAGTTGGTTAGGAAATAATCCATATAACCCCACTTTGCAGGTGAAGATATAAGCTCAGCAACTTGACCTAACAGTGTTGTTTTTCAAACTATGAACTTAAATTTGCCTCCTAGATGTACTTTGACAAAGCAGTCCAGGTCCTACCAATTAATTTAGCATCTTGGAATGGGGCCCAGGTAACCGATGTATCTTAAAAGTGTCTTAGATGATTTAAGTGTGTAGCCAGGATTAGAGGTAGAAGAATAAATTTTAAAATATGATTTTCTGACTTAGGTTTCTGTAATAATTTTGCTTTTCTTGCTCCCAGGGGATATTTTATTCAAACATATGAATCTTAAAGCATATAGTTTTTTCCTATGGGTACCTGAAATTTGACATCTTTAAGATATTTTACCATGTCTTTAGTGGTACAGATCTAAAAGCCTATGTTTCTTGTTCTTACAAATCCCTTAAAAATAATCTTTCTGCAAGGTTGATGAAGGGGAAGCCTAGCGTCTATTCTATATTTATGCATCAGGTCTAAAAAGTAATCAAGGACATTCATTGCAACTTTTGTGTCCAGATTTAGAAAATAAAAAACTTTGACAAACTTAGGAGTTAAAAAAAATGAAAGCTGAGCTGCATGCAAAAGTGTATTAAAATATATTGGTTTAATATGCGTTATGAACTCCACATTCAATTTGAAGAGTTAGCTATTATTTTACAGCGAAAAGATCTGATATGATTGCTTATTATTTTGCCATAGGGTTGCATGTTCAAAAGTGTCAATGGATAGCAGATGTTAATTAGTAATAACTATATTAATAATGAGTTAATGACCATGTTTAATAATAAATACACTAAATTATACATTCAAGAAAGTTTCCTCTTTATGCATTTATTGGGCAAGTAATATTCACATTATTTTAACATATGTCTTGCCTGATTAAATTCATGATGACCATTTCTAAGTCATTTGGATGTTTTGGTGGAAGAGTTGATGTTCGCACATGGTACTTCATTTCTTTAAATGTTCTATAGTGCCAATTAATTAGTCTCACACGGTAGAGATCATAGAATTTGTTATAGATGCTTGGAAGACTTTCATTTAATCAACAAAATATTAAAGATGTAACCAACATCTTGTTTATGCCACTAAAACTGTTTAACATGGGTTGGCTATTGAAATACTTCTAGTTAATAAAATAAAAAGATGAGTTCAAAATATTATATATAATGAGTATTGGTGAAAATGCCATTTTGGTTTAAAAGTTTAACAATATTAAATGGATATATTAACAAATAACAATTTTCTTTTCTTTCTATTAAAAAGATAGTCTCATATCAAAATTTTACAATTATTGTAAAATGGAAAAATGATTTCTAGCATAAGGAGGCAATATTTTTTCACTTAAAAAAAGGCCTGGTTTCTGAGGTTAGCAAGATCCAGTTTCAAAACTTGGATCAGGAGTTTGGAAAAATAAATACATTTTGGCAAGTTTCTTAAAGACTCTAGGCTTCAGTTTCTTAGTTGCCAAATGGGTATAAAAATACCTGATTTATATATTTGTTGATATACAAGAGAAGAAAAATGTAGAGCAATTGACATAGGACAAAACAAACATCTTTTTTTGTTTATGCTTCTTTGATGTAACAAAATCATGTAGAAATTTAGGCTGAATCTGATTTTAGTCACATATCACCTTGCATTATGTGACTTATTTCCCATTTTTTTCTAAATACATTGAGAATAGAAGTCATATTTTAGTATTTTTAGTGCATGCACAATAAAGATGAAAATATTGTGCAAATAAAGAATGAATATATTTGATTACATATTTATCAAAAGAACCCTCATATGGTATTACAAAGGACAATATAGTATAAATAGTTCTTAAACTACAGTAAAAGCCTGAGCATGTAGGAGAACTATAATGTAAATTCCGATTTCAAATAGAAAGACTGTTTTTCATCCCTACGGTCTTAGTTAGATCCTGACCCAATTAGCCATAAGTGCACTGTAAGAGAAACATGATTGTCTTATGACTTCCAGGGACCCACTCTTTGTGGATGGAAGCCATGCTATTGTGATATGCTGCAATGCCAGCCCAATTACTCTCCCGCACATCCACACCCTATGCCATGCAACCTTGCAGTATCTTCTTATCATGGATGGGATCATGTGCCACCCTTTTTCTCTGGAGTTAACCATATGACTCACTCTGGCTAATGGAATTCCACTGGTAGGATGCAAGCAGAGGCTTGAAATGTGCTTACATTTAGGCATGCTCTCTTGAACCTCTGATATTGCAATGACAGCATGTCAGGGCTAACTTGTTGAAGGTTAAGAGACATAGAACAAAGTAGCCCCAGCTGCCTCAATTGACAGCCAGCTAGCATCCAGACATGTGGGCAAGCTCAAGATCAGCACAGCCACCTAGCCAGCTTTCAGCATTTACCAGATATGTGAGCACAAATTGATTGTTGTTTGCCACTGATGCTTTGTGGCTCTTTTGTTATGTGACATTATAATGGCAATAGGTACCTAATACAGATATCCTTTTAAAAAATTTTTAAGGATGTTGTTGTGACTTGAACAAACATCCTAAAGTAATCTACTATATGACTGCTTTTTAAAAATAAAAATTTATAAAATAAATAGAAAAATTCCAGATTTTAATTCATAGTTTTAATAAACTATAACTATTGGGATGAACATCTATTCAATGCAGAAGGTTAATTATCAGCACCTGGAAACGGAACAAGACTCTTCCAGTGCCTTAGTAATTTCATGGCAGTAAGATGAGTCTTTATGTGAGAGCTAAATAAATATTTGTAAAGGATTAAGTTGCATAGAGTTAAATTAATGAACATGAAACTCTTAAATAGATACTGATGCCAAAGGCATTTTTCTCTCACATGGCTTTTGTAGGTTTAAGTGTCCTTTTCTACAAAATAGTAATGAATCAATCCATGAGCATTCACATTCTCTTGTTACTTCAAATCCTCCATTTCCCACAAACTCCAGGTCCTGCCCATGTGCCCAAGTTCCAGACATATATATTTATCTACTAGCTGGGCATTTCCAACTACAAGTTTGTCAGGAACCTCCAGCTTAACATATCCAAAAAGAAGTCCACTATTTGTCCCTGAAAAGTGACATTTGGTTTTCCTGTCTCTGTGAATGGCTCCACACATCACCAAGCCAAAATGTGAGAGTCATTCTTCTTTTACTCTCAACTCCCTTCCTCTAAATCTTGAAAAAAACTAAAGTGGTTCACATGTTCCCACATAGTATTCAGCACAACTTGCTTGCCCTGCAGGAGCTATGCTACTTTTGTTGTGGTTGTTTTTTAGTAATCTCTACTGATCACAAGAATATCAAAGCTATTCATTTTGCATAATAATCTGGTTGGTGTTGAATCATTACCCTAGAGTAGAAAAATGCAAGCCTCTGTTTTTGAACAATAATGTCAAAGTCATCGTTTGTTTTAATGTTCATGTATTCATGGATGGTTTTGAGAACAACCTTTCAGAGAACTCCAAGAAAGAAGATCTCCCATCTTCAATCATTTCCCTCAGAAATTAAGTTTTTCAATGCAAGGGTTAAGGAAAAGAAAGGAGAGTTTAAACATTAAAACACACAAATAGCGATCTGACATGCTGACATGAGTGTCTTGAATAAATTGTTAATGCCTAAATGCTCCAAGCTTTTCAGTGGCCTGGTGCCTGAACTTAAACAGAACTTCAATAAAAGTCATACAAAAAAATAATAATAAATGAAATGGAATCTAAGGAGCTTAGCAATTATGTTAGAAATGTTTATCTAAGGAGAAAAAACTAAACATCAATTTTTAAATCCTTTTTTTATTATAAAATATAAAGGAGTAGAAGGTTTATCTCTAGATTGCATTGGGAAAATGAAATGCATATGTGTTTGTGTTAGTCAGGATTCTACAGAGAAACAGAACCAAAAGGATACATATAGATATAGAAAGGAGATTTATTAAAGGAATTGGCTCACATGATAATGGAAGCCAAGAAGTTCCATCATCTGCCTTTTGCATGCTGGAAGACTAGGAAAACCAGTGGTGTAATCCACTCTGAATCCAAAAGCCTGAGAACTGGGAGATTGGTGATATGAGTCTGGATGTCCAAAAACCAGGAACGCTGATGTCTGAGGGAGGAGAAGGTGGATGTCTCAGGTCAAACAGTGAATGAATTTACCCTTCTTTTGCCTTTTTTATTCTATCTAGGCCCTCAGTGGATTGGACTATGCCCGCCAACATTGTGGACAACCAATTACTTTACTCAGTTCACCAATGCAGATGCTAATGTCTTCCAGAAAAACTCTCAGAGACACATCCAGAAAAAATGTTTTAACAGCCTACTGGGCATCCCTTAGCCCATTCAAATTGACACATAAAATTAACCACCACAGTGCTGAATATACACTTTTCTCCCAAATCATAGAACTACCATGTGTCTTATTCACTGCTCTTAGTGTGAATTCCTGAGAGCACAGTGTGTATAGCCTTGAAGAATCTAGGAAGATGAACATATGATGATCTTGACAGTGGCATGGTTTCTTCAAAACAGGCGCCTGTCTGCATATATGAAAGACTTTAACAAGTAACAAATGGAACTAATGTACTCAGTTTGACCGACTCACTTGGAATTTATAGTGGGCACTGAGAACTTAAGCAGGAAAACTTTAATAAGGGAAATACCCCATATTAACAGGGTGGCTGAATGAAACGCAATTGTATACCTAACCCTTAACTGTACCCCACAACTTCATAATAAAAAATAAATAAATTTTTTAAAAAAGATATAATTGGTTGATGTGTTATGTATGTGTGTTTATGTGTATGAAGTTGTGAGGTTCCTTAATGATATGATGCCATATCCACTACTGGGATGTGGGATGAGGGGAATCTAATTTAATCTACATATTAATCAAGAAGAAAAAGTTTGTCCACATCCAGTCCTGTTGCTCTGTCATTCAGAAGCATAGAGAGCTCACAGTTAAACAGTCAAAACTTTAAAGGGCCATAAAAACAGTAAAAGGAACTCAATCTCCAGTATTAAATAACCTGAAACAGCAATCGTTTGTACAACAGATACTACAAAAAGTAAGCTATAGATTCCATATCTAAAGCAGCATGTGCACTCATAAAAGAAGAGACTGGTCATTTTCTTATGTTATTGTGCTCCTGATCAAAATAGAAGATCTCTCAAAGCATAGGATCAGAACATTATGGGCACACTAAAATCACCTTCAGCAAACTTGGATAATATCAGAAGACCAAGAACCCAGGAAAGAGCTGAACAAAGAGATACCCAGAAAGAGCTTAAACAATTGATTAATGACACAACTGAAAATGAACATCAATTATTAAATGCTTATAATTTGATGAACATAACTGCTCCTAACTTAAAAATTGACTTCACAAAGTTATGAAGATGAAGTGTTAATACAGTTGACCCTTGAACAACATGGGTTTGAACATCATGGATCTACTTGTATTTATTGAAAAAATTTACTGACCCTCCATATAGGCAGGTTCCACATCTGAAATCAAATGCAGATTGAAATACAGTATTCACAGACTGCAAACCCCATGTAAATAGAGGGTCACTTTTTATTCCAGCAAGTTCTGCAGGGCTGACTGCTGGATTTGGGTATGCACAGATTTTAGTATCTGCTGGTGGTCCTGGAAAATGTTCCCCAAAGATGCTGAGGGACAAATGTATTTGTAATAAATCAACAATCATTAAATTAGTAATGACTTAACTATATGCTTGGCACATAGAAAGTAACCAGGTGATAGAGAATATTGGAGACATAGTTTTTGTTTCAAAGTGGGAATCAAGTGATCCCTGCAGATTGTTTTGCTGCTTAATAAAATCTAAGCTAAACATAGTTACTGCCCTAGCTATGAAAGGAAGCATTTATCGGTTGTCTTTCGCTGCATGAAAAATTACCCTAGAATTTAGTGGCTTAAAATAATATTTATTAGCTTATACTTTCTGTATGTCAGAAACCTGGGCACAGGCTAAATGGGGCCTCTGGCTCAGAGTCTCTTACAGGCTGTAGTCAAAATATCAGTGGTGACTATAGTCATCTTAAGATCTGTCTGAGGTCTGAAGAATCCAGTCCCAAGCTCACTCATGCAGTTGTTAACAGGATTCAATTCCTTGCTGGGCGGTTGGGGTAAGTATCTCAATTCCTCATTGGCTGTCGGCTGAAAGCTGCCCTCTGTTCTTTATCACGTGGGCCTCTACATAGGGTGCTAATAGCATGATTTCATCAAAGAATGCAGGCAAGCAAGCAAGAAAAGCCAGGTAGAACAATTGCAGGCAAGATGGAGGTCATAGTCTTTTGGGATCTAATCTTGGAAGGAACATCCCATCACTGTTATATTCCGTTCATTGGAAGAAAATCCCTAGATTCAGCCTACAGTTAGGGGAGGGGAATTACACAAAGATGTAAACACCAGGAGTCAAAGATCACTGGGGGTCATCCTAGAAGCTGTCTACCACAAGGTAAGTTGAGAAAACAATCCACTGACAGACCGAAGACCTCAGTTTCCCCTCAGGAACTACCACTCCTAGTTGTTGCATTTAAGCGTGCCACTTGACAGAGCTATAGCACTGTGGTCCACAGTGTTGGTTCTGGAATAGACTGCTTGGTTTTAAATCAGATTTCAAGCACGGTGCCAGGACCTGAGAATGTTACTAAATTTTCTCTACCTGTAGTTCCCCATCTGTAAGACTATAAATAGTTATGATATAAACTTATAATGTTTTTGTGAAAATTAAGTGAATTGATAGACATAAATCACAAAGAAGACTGCTTGGAAAAAATAGCAATAATAGTACCTGGTTCATAGACTTGTTGAGAGAATTAAATGAGATCATAGATGCAGAAATGTTCCCTTTTCTCTGCACTCGCACCAGCATCCTGCACATAGATTTCTATGTATCTAAAACTGACTTGTATCCCACATCTTGAGAATAAAATGAAGTATTTAAAAAATGAGATGATGGATGAAATTTCTTAGCACAGGCTTGGCTAGTAAATTTTCAACCCACAGTGACTAATCTTCCCTTCTCTAGGGAGAACAGCCTACAATCCACTTCTGCTGTGGGTACTGTTCCCTTTTATCTGCTCTTCCCCCAGGTTTCTATAAGAAGGGTTAAATGGCCCATGGAAAAATAGCAGCACAACCTAAGTAGTCTCCAGTGCTCGTGTGAGACAGCCTGTCTCAATATGTCTGTCTGACCACCACTATCTGTGCTGCCAGGCCAAGGGCGAATGAGAAAGTGGTGTAGACATCTGTAGCGTCGCATGGTAGGTAGAATGGAGGCCACAATTCCTCAAGAAGATTAGGGAGGACTTTGGTATCAGGCATGGACCCAACACCAGTTCAGGAGTTCTGGCACGTTCGAGGTCATACAAAAGGATAGTATCCTTAAGGGATAGTGGGGTAAGACCTGTCTCTAAAGTCCTCTAAAGCCCTGGACTGTATTAGAACATTTTTCAAACTTTTGCTTAGTAACACTTGTTCTTAATCAGTTTTTGTTGAGGTCCCACTGGGAAATATGGCCTTAACAGTCTGGATGGAAAGGAAATGGTGGCATTTTTAGAGAGAGAAAATAAACTTGCTCTGTTATTTAAACCCAAATACTAGAATAAATACTAGAATCAAGGGTCCTTTTAAAGTTGTTTCAAAGCTGGAGAAAGTAACACAATAAAAGTTGAATAAGAAGTTATGTTCTGTAGTCGTCCATACAAGCAAGTTGACTGACTGGGAAATATAGTGTGATTATTATAATGTAGGTCACAGACAGTATAAGTGTAGGGAATTTCCTGCATTAACAAACTAAGCGTCTTATATTAAGTGAAGCACACGGACATTTAATATGGCTTTTACAACCAAAACAGGAGTCTATAAATGGAGGGTCCTGAAAAGATGGTGTGGGAGTATAGAGGAGGGGTGATTCATCTTGCACTGAATTTTAGAAGGAACATATATTTTATGGTTCCTTTTAAGCAACAACATCATCATTTTCTTTCATCTCCACCAACTCAAACTACCCCCATGAACTCACTGGCAACCTTTGGTTTTAGAGACTTAACATTGTAGATGCCAAAGACAGATGAGAACTGTATGATTGCCAACCACAAAGAAATCTTTTAAATGTGACCTGCTAAACAAACAAACTTGGATAAAGGGAAAAATCCCATAAAAGGAAGCCCTTTGAGAAAAAAATACATTTTATATATGATATATAATTTTATATATTTGTATATACTTAATACATACATATAAATACATATATACACACATAAAAGACTGAGGTGGAAGGATCGCCGGAGCCCAGCAGGTCGAGCTTGCGGTGGCCAGGAGCGGCCACTGCACTCCAGTCCGGGCGACAGAGTGAGACTCCAACTCAAAAAAAAAAAAAAAAAAACCACACACACACATATTGCATATGGATGTAGGATACTACTGTGAAAGAATAGTAAAAAAAATGCAAATGCTTTTTTATTTTAACATTAAAATACAGTAGGGTTTGGTATATAACAGAGTAAATGATAGGTAGTCTGCAATTACATTTTAGAGTAGTAAATGACAATGACATTCCTTGGCTACCTGAGCCCTCAAAATTCAAAAATTTGGATTCTTATAACAGGTGAATGGAAAACGTTACCATGTAACGAGAGTCTTCCAACAGGAGTTATTTCCCGGAAGGAATGACTAAAATCCTGGACATTCTTAGAGAATGATGACTGACTGTTCCTATTCTGTGGGCAGACATATGGGTTAAAAAAAAAAAAAAAAACAACTTTTGACAAGAACGCTGTGAAGCGCTTTCTGAGAGGAGAATATGTCTTACCCTGTATGCTATATGCTATGATTTACTTTGCAGCGCTCCTCGAAACACTAACAGTCCCTAGAGCCTGAACTGGGGTCTTATAGAAGGAGTCATGACTGGCAGGGGCCAGCAGTGTCATGGTAGGCATGAGGACAGTGGAGTGGGGGAGAAGGTGCTGGCAGAGGGGGCATGTTTGACCTTGAGGCAGGAACTCAAAAGGACGTGGATCTTAATTTCAGTTTATGGTTTTAAATAGCAGCAAGACTTCAGAAGATTTAACTAACATTGACAAACCTTCTCTCTGTCCTCCTTGTTGAGGGATAATGGGGCCTAATAGGTTTCTTTTGTGAGGATTAAATGAGATAATACTTATGAAACACTCAAGACAGTAGACAGGACAATTGAAGCCCACTATAAAGAGAGTTATTATTATTATTGTTACCCTTGCATTTTTGTATTTGAAAGCACATTTTGAATTCTGTATTTGTATTATGTTATCTTCTTTACTTATGGACCCTAAAAGTGTCCAGGGATATTTAAATATATATATTGGAGAGAGTAGCATCATAATAAGCTGAATATATTAAGCTTCACTTCAAATGTAGAAGAGTGGCTAAAAACTTGGGTTAAAGTTCAAGAAGCCTGGGATCAAGTGCCAGATCAGAGAAACAACTAAACAACCTTTAATAATTTTTTGAGCTTTCCTAAGTTCCCTTTTTTTTGTTCTGTAAGATGGGGATGATAATAAAAATTCCTTACTTGTGGGGTGGTTGAGTGGAATAAATGCCTGTGAAGTGTTTGGAGTGGTTATTGATATATATTTATTCAGTCAGGAATAAGTATTAGCTGCTAATAATATTAATGAAAATAACTGGATTTAGTTTTTGAAATTTTCTAATTTTTACAATAAAACATTTTACATTTTTACCAAAAATATAAGGCAATGAAATGGAAACAAGCAAACAAACATAAAAATAGAAATGAAAACAATTCCATTGCATTAACAGAAACCAATGAACATGAAAAAGAATAGACATCATTATATCTAAACATCTGTTGAATATACAGAAAAACTTTTGAATGAAAACATTCTAATTTATGTTTATTTAATGTGCACATGCTCACACTTGCTGTGACTTATATGTGCCTAGTTGGAAACATTTGTTCATATAAGCAGTCATTTATGTATTAAATATTTTTTAGAATCAACTAGTGATTAATAGGAGAGAGCTAGTCCTTGCTCACAGGCCTCTGTTCCCTAATGGGCATGATAAACAATAAACAAATGGAAAAACTATGCAAACTATCCTGTATTAAGAATCCTGATGGCTCAGCCTGTAATCCCGCGCCTTTGGGAGGCTGAGGTGAGTGGATTGCCTGAGCCCGCGGGTTCGAGACCCGCCTGGGCAGCGAGACCTCCTCTCTACAATAAATTCAAACATCAGCCGGGCGTGGTAGCGCATGCCTGTAATTCTGGCTATTTGGAAGGCTGAAGCGGAAGGATCGCCGGAGCCCAGCAGGTCGAGGCTGCGGTGGCCGGGAGCGGTCACTGCACTCCAGTCTGGGCGACAGAGTGAGACTCCAACTCAAAAAAAAAAAAAAAAAAATCCTGATGGATGCTGTGAAGAAGCACAGAGTTCTGTGACTGTATTCAGCAGCAAAATCTAATTCAGTCAGGTGGATTAGGGAAGGCTTCCCTGGGAAACTAACATCTAAACCAGGACCAGAAGTGTGAGCAGAAGTTAGATAGAGAACTCCTAGTATTTAGAATGTACACTGCATGTCAGATACTAGGCAAAGTAATATTTACGTTATGTAATGCAATCCTCATGATAACCTAATGAGGCAGATCTATTTTACAGATGAGAAAACGAAGGCTCAGAAATTATTGGTTATCCAGCTAGTAAGTGGAAAATCGGTAAATCCAGGTGATTTTGACTCCAACACTCAAGCAATTTCTTCTTTATTATGTTGCCTCTCCCTGCAGTGTGTATCCCAAGTGACTTCCAGGGGTATTTAAGACGTTATTGCCAGTAAAATATCTGGTGATGATTGGCTGCTTTTTTTTCTTTTTCTTTTTCTTTTTCTTTCTTTCTTTTTTTCTTTCTTTCTTTCTTTCTTTCTTTCTTTTTCTCTTTCTTTTTCTCTTTCTCTCTCTCTCTTTCTTTCTTTCTTTCTGTGCTAATGTAGAAAACGATCCTTCTTTTGCTGATTGCATACTTAGTTCTATTTGGGTAAGTCCCTCTCCACCATGAGGGTGCAACCCAGTAGAACTATTCATAAAGTGCCCTGTGCTCCCTATGACAAGGAAGTACGAGGGACAGTGTCCCAGTACAGATGAATTGCAACCTTTCTTCCTGGAACTGGAATGAGGAGCAGAGTGACTCAAATGCAGATGGGTGGGAGCCCAACAAGGCTGTCGAGCAGTTCTTGCTGTCTTGGTTCTTGGGCTTCCAGGGGTATTATTTGGGTTATTCTGTGACTCTGTTAGGTGGCTCACGTTTTTCCAATTATTTCTTTTTTGGTTTAGGTTAGACAAACCCAGTTTCTGCTACTTTCAATCAAATAAGCCCCACTGAACCCACCCCATGCCAAAGGTGCAGGAGCTGTATGGAGGGGGGCAACTCACCTCTGTAGCTCTGGCTGAAGAACAATTTGTTCTGGAGTGTTTAGGGAGGATGGAGAGGAGGGCCAAGTTGGCTAACTCCTATGAGTGAGTGCATGAGTGAAGGTGCTGGATTAAGTTTTGCAGAAGTGATTAGGAGGTGGTGGCTAGCCTCCCTCCATCTGCTTAATAAAGAGAAGATTTCATAGAGAAAGTTGAATTCAAGCAAAATTTGCAATGAAGCAGTAAAAGAATTGATGAGAAATGGGTAGGAAGTTGTTTTGCAAGTATGAAGTTTAATGAAATTTCCATGTCAGAAATATACTTTTACTAGGCACCGACAAAAGAAAACAGTCATTTAAATGTAGCCATGGCTAATGATTACATTGCTTGGGTTCAAACCAGATATTTTGCAATAAAATATTTTATTTTTGAGTTGATCATAACTCATTAGCTTTTTGAGAAATATTTTCTTCTCAAAGAAAGTGTTTTTATTCAAGTAGTTTATTCTCTTCTATAATGAATTATATCAGCCTCAATCCCTGAAGCAATGTATTCTTCCAAGTGAATACCCAATCTTGTTGGAAGGACCGTTACTACAATTTCTAGTTTTTGAGACAAGTAACCGCTACAGGTTATCTTTTTAAAAAATCCTAATGATACTTCATTTAGCCATGGCTAAGATTGGGAAGGTCCTTCTGCTGGTGGGTCGATACTCATGGACTACTTGTGGAATTGGGGGAAAAAATAGTAATAATCTCTCTGATAAGGATATTTCAGAGTACAGAGTACACAATTTTTGGAATAATGTACATATGATTACATTACAAGATTATGCTATATTTTAAATCAGATATACATAGTAAATGAACAATTTATTTCTATAAAAATCCACTAGTAGCTTACTTTAAATAAATACATATTTTAACTCACTATTATTTATAAGGCACTCTTCCAGTCCCTCTTGGGGCTCCAAGGTCAATAAGAAATAAACCTAGTTCTCCAGAATCATATAGTGCAGTTTGATAACTACCTAAGAGTGGGGAGTACTCAAATATTTTAAATGATTAAAAGTCCAGAATAAAGGAGAAGGTAGTTACTTCTAGGGTTGGAGATCAAAGAAGGCTTAATGGAGAAGGTAGTATCTGAGGCATTCCCCCAGCTCCTTACATGTTCCCTATGCCTCCTATAACTGTTCTTCGATAAAGAAAAAAAAAGCCTAACTCTGGAATAAGGTAACTATTGTATAATTATCTGAGAAGGAAGAATGAGTGCTTCCAGGATGACCTGAAAAGGAGAGCAAGCAAAGGCATTTGGGGCTTGTACATGCTTGGAACCAGAAGTGTCTCTAAGAAAAGTACCTGCAAGTGCACTTTAGATACTCTCTCTGAACTGCAGAGGAGACAAAAGGACTCAAAAAGACTGGCAGTGTGGGAATAGCTGACTTTTTTTTTTTTTTGAGTTGGAGTCTCACTCTGTCACCCAGACTGGAGTGCAGTGGCCGCTCCCGGCCACCACAGCCTTGACCTACCGGGCTCCGGCGATCCTTCCGCCTCAGCCTTCCAAGTAGCCGGAAATACAGGCATGCGCTACCGCGCCCAGCTGATTTTTTGATTTATTGTAGAGATGAGGTCTCGCTGCCCAGGCGGGTCTTGAACCCACAGACTCAGGCAATCCACTCACCTCAGCCTCTCAAAGGCGCGGGATTACAGGCTGAGCCACCGAGCCCGCTGGAACTGCTGACTTCTAACATAGGTGCTAATAAAGACTGAGGTTCCTACTAAGAAATGAATGCACACTGTGAGTTTAAAGGTGGGCACTGCCCTTTCTCCTTTCCACTCACATGCTTCAGGCTGAAATGGTATGTTTGTGATATCTTTTTTTTTCTTCCAAGAGTGTTGTTAAGGTAGACTTTTACCTACTTTTATTTAACAAAAGTATTCGAGAAAGCAAAAATACAGTGTTCTTTACCTGTATTAAGGATGGTATATTGAGAAGAGCCTGAAAAATATATATGAAATTGAAATCAAATATTAAAGTTTCCCCTTTTCTTGGTTCTGGGCACAATGCTATAGATATGGGGCAAATATCTACTCTCGTCCTAGGCAAGCTTGCACCATGTATTGACTTTGTAGTTCAAGTAAAGCATTCTACAAGAAGTACCAACATGGCACGAAACTGAGTAGTACAGTAGACCATTCTACTACTCTCTGAGATGAGCTGCTTTTGAGCTACGTACACAGGTGAAGACAAGACCAGTCCCACATGTACCAGGCCATTGGCACAAGGCCTGGCAAAAGTAGAAGTTTTGCATGGCTTCAGTGGACGTCCTTTGAATCCTGGGAACTGTACCATTGAGGACCTACTATTAGCCAGCTCAATCCCTAATATGGCACCATAACTTAATGAGAAGTTAGGGAACCATACTGAGCCCATTCCTTCAAGTTGAGGACCACAATGTGTCCATGTGTCCTCTTAGATGAGAGTCAAGTCTCTGCACACACCAATCTCTGAAGAAGCTCTGGCTCTCAACCTGCTGGGCAGCCTCGACCTGCTGGGCTCAGATGATCCTTCCACTTCAGCCTTCCAAGTAGCCAGAACTACAGGCACGTGCTACCACGCCTGGCTAATTTTTGGTTTATTGTGGAGATGAGGTCTCGCAAAGTTGCACAGGTTGTTCTCAAATCCATGGACTAAGGAAATCCTCTCACCTTGGCCTCCCAAAGTGCTAGGATTACAGGTTTGAGTCACAGCACCTAGCCAGCTCTATCTTATCACAGCTAACTGTATTCCATGGAGCCAGACCTTCTGCCAGTGGCATGACATCTGTGTGACTGGTTTTGTCTTTTGTATAGAGTCCACAAGTAGCTGTTCTCAGAGAGTGGTGGAATGATCCACTGTGCTACCCAATTTTCAGCTAGTTTGGAAATCTTGTTTGGGATTCTTCTTTGCTTGGAATTATGAAATCAATACAAGGTGCTAGCTTGCCTGGAACATATGCATGAAACTAGAAACCAAGAGATAGAGTTAATAGGGAGAATACCACAGAGCCTTCAGGAAAATGAATGGGAATACCTAAGAGAAAATAATGGGTTAGTCTTGGCTGATTGATCCTGAGTAGGGATGTCAGATTTTGCCAATGCAAATAGAGGATTTTTAAGTATACATATAATGCTTGGGACATACTTGGTACTAAACTTTTTTGAATTGTTTATCTAAAATTCATATTTAACTAGTTATCTTTATTCTATCTGACAACCTTATTCCTGAGACAATGCTTATAATTGAGAGGAGATTGGCTCTATAGAAACCAGACTGGAGCCAATCAATTCAGACAGGAGACAAGCTCACTGGGGCAAAAGATCTTCTTTGTCAAATTTGGTGAGTGGTGAAAGCAGAGCTGACACCAAGAAACTTGTCTCATAAAGACTTCATTCAGTATTATTACCCTATTTTCTTGTTGGTCATCTCGTCTTATCCCCCCCCCCTTTTTTTTCTGCACCACCATCTTCCACACTGCAGGCAGAATTGGCAAGATTTATCCTGAGTGGACCTGTTGGATTAAAGGGGCTCAAGAAGCAGTTCCTCTTATCTCCTTGTACCCTAGGTATTATCATTCTATACCTTCCTAAATGTCCTGTTAGTTGAATGATGCCCTTCAGGAAAAGAATCAAAGCGGTAGTCACAGTTATAGCATTCTGGGAAGGGAGAAAATGAGATTGGAATAGTTGCCTTGATCTCATCCAAACCCAGTTCAGAGACGGAGGGTGGAAGGGAGTAAACAGAATATCCTTTTGCCTGCTCTGACTGTGCCAAGAAAATGAAGTGAGCATTGGCTCTGTGGTAGGCATGATGTTTGAAAGGGGGACAAGGCTTTGGCAAGACAGCAGATTTTCTATGTTACCCAAATGGAGTCACAATTTATGAAGTTTTCAGTCAGATCTTCCGAAGAAACTTTTTCCTTGTCTTCCAAAGGCAGGAGACAAAGAGAAAAGGCGACAAGAAAAGAATCATGTTGAAAAACATTCAAGGTTCAAATTTATTATTTCAAGAAATATTAGTTAAGGAACTCCTTCAGGATCATTTTTTTTTTTCTCTCACATAGGCAGTACACACTCATGGTCTAGTACCTAGAAGACATTGAAGAGCTATGAAAGGGTTGGAGACCAGAAAAAAAAAAAATGCATTTCTTGGCTTCAAACTATAGAGGAAAACTTCAAAAATTAATATTCAATGTTTAATCAAATATCTAAAAATGTAAATTTTTGTCAGTTATGCAACTCAACTTATAAAATTACTTGAAAAGTTTAAATCAGAAGAGCAAAATAATTTCCTTTTTAAATGCCCAAAATGGTAATCGTTAAAATTCTTCCAAATTTTTTTAGTAGAAATTATGCTTAATATGAAATGAAAGTGCGTTAAGAAAAAATTTGTTTTTTAAAAGTTCTAACACTTCATATATTTCATATTGATGTCCCAGGTTTTCATTCACGGCCCTTTTTTAATTTTCTCAAATACAGAAATTAAGTCTTGTTCTCCCCTTTGTATTTTTAGTATATATGGAGTCTATGCCATCTTTAGTTCTTTGTTGTGAAGGTATTCATTGATAGATCATTTCCATTTATGTTTTTTATTTTAAATTATATTTTTCAAGCACTCATAATTGTCATCATAAATACATTAGTTCTGAAGGGTCTTTACAAAATCCTCTGATACACTATCCTCAGTCTACAGGTAGAAAAACTGAACCCCAGTGATTGAGTTAAGTGAGGTCATATGGGTAATAAATGACATAGATGAGCCTCCAAATTGTGTTTTCTTGTTCCACCTCCAGAGTTTGTGTAACCACAGCACATTAACTTTAAATGAAAACATTTCCCAAAAACTTTCTCCTCTTTTGCAGAATAAAAATGCTTATCTTACATGTAAAAATGTTGGTTCATTGGATTAAGATACACTAACAATATTATATATATGCTTAATTCTACTGCCTGGCACACAATTAGCTGTCCCAACCAACCTGGATAAAAATTATCTTTGATAGAGTGAAGATAATCACACTGTTTTTTGCAAACCCTTCTTATTTTTATTGTAAATCTTGAGTCATACCAAGTTAATTTGAATGTGAATACATTTATTATTTTGGTTTGTAATTGTTTGAAATTAGGAAAGGAGATAGTGAAATAAAAATTCTTTGGGGAGTGACTTCGATGCAGTGTATTAATTTTAATTACATCATTCATGATCTTAATATGGTTTCATCATTTACTTCTGAATTTGCTTACATGGAAATCTACTTGTCCAAGAATTTCTATAGAACCTATAACCAGAGTAATTAGGCACTGTGAAAGGAGGGTGAGATTAGCACTGTAATAACTATCTTCTCTCTATAAGAATATTTTAAGGTAGATACAATAAGAGCATATTAGAACCAGAATTATAATTATACAACAGGTATATTTTAGTCTGTGCTTCAGGTAGCCTCGCTTCTACAGAACTTTAAAATCTTAAAATATTAACTATGAATGACTTATTATAATATGTTATACTTTTTTTTTTAAAGTCTTACTCTATGGCCATTTCCTTCCAGATTTAAATTTAAGCTATTTTTCTTTCTTTTTATTTGGGCTTATTTTACCTTTTTAGTGACTTCTTTTATATTAATATAATCAGAAGGATCACATTGCTACTCATAACATATGTATATATTTTAAGGCTTTTTAAGTCTTTTTCATTTTAAAAGCCATGATTTAATCTTGTTGTTGTTTTCAGTATGCAAGAATATGAAAACTGAATTTTAGAAAAATCTCTGTTTCCTATCCTAGTGACATTTCAAATTCAAAGTAGTTTAAGAACATTATTAGATGAGGCCTTTGGTATAATTTTTGACAGATGGAGATGAATAAGGGGAAGCCAGTCTTGGAAGTCTTCCACTAACTAGTCATGAAAGAAATGTCATTCTTTTTTTCTTCATTTTTAACTCCATTCCTTCAAATACGTCTCTCATTTGGGTTAGATTGTTAGATTCCATCAGTTAATCCTTATCCTAACCCATATCACCTCAGTCCCCTCGTTTAAAAAATCTAGGAAATTCCTTTTTAGTGTTACTGGAATTCCTTTATAAGAACAAATACGTGTAAGCAAAGAAGACATTTTAGGTTTTTAAATAACTTGGAAGATCCCACTACTACACAAAGATGTTTGGGAAGCAACTTGGAGATTATTAAAGTGATTTGGGTCTATCTTGTATGTTTCGGAGCAATGACAACGAGTTTTTTCATCCAAACATCCATTGATTAGTGATGGATCTTTGGTCAACAGAACCAGGTCCATACACTTGGGCCTCTTCAGAAGATAAATAAACAATGATTTTTAATTTGTAATTTTTAATATGCCACGTCTCATATTAGTTTTTGTTTCCTCCTCCTTCTCATTCATTTTTCACTATGTTTTATGGTGTTTTGTAGAAGCATGTGTTCCACTATGTTTTATGGTGGTTTGTAGAAGTGTGTGTTAAAACAAATACATTTTCTCTGGCACTTTCTCTTTATAAAAATGGGGAGTGTCTTGACATAAGTGGATGGCAGGGATTTCCTAGTTCTGCTCTGCAAAGTCCTGAATGCTCTAGATGTTTCTCAGAATCCCTCCAAGGACTACAAGATGTAGAATGGGGATAAGCAGATAGGACTCTGTGTGTGTTGGTAAGAGACTGAGTGTCAAACATTGCTATACTTAAGGAATTACTGTTGATAACAATTAGTGTTCCTGTATTAACTTGTTTAAATAATAGTTTCATTCCTTAATCTAAAATTATAAAAGTTTGTAAAGCATTGTTCTAAGCAGATAGACACCAATCAATACACTCTAAGAGCCAGGCTAAGATTTTTAGTTCCAGTGCATTAGATCTGAGATCTTGGGTAAGTTACTTGATTCTCTTAACCTTCAGTACGCTTACCTACAAAGTAAGAGAACTAAAGAAATGACCTTTAAGTTCCTTCTGGTTCTAGCATTATACAATTATATGAGAAGTTCAATCATTTGCTCTTCCAAGATATTCATTTAATCAGACTGTTATTATCTAAAGGTGTAATCTTTTTCAAGGTGTTTCTCAAAGTTACATATGTAGCTATATATGTCTAAAATCCTGAGTATACAGGGTACAAATTGTAAAAGTAGAGTATTTGCAGCCTTTACTTTTCCTCTGCATGCTAATAGGAGGATTTTAACTATTTCGTTCTCTTTTCCTTCTTCACTCTTCTGGAAGGGAGTTTGTAAATAAAAAAGGGGGGAGAGACCTCAGGAGGCTGATAGGTGAAGATAAAAGGGTGTGTTTTTTTTTTTTTTCCTGGAAGTGGGACACTGGAGCAATATGCATCAGAATAGCTGTGGTATGTGGGAGCAGTGGATAAGACAGAACAATAAAAAAAAGTTTAAGAAATATTTCTGGGACCTATAGATACATGTCTTGAGTTATTCTGAAAATATTTCATTACCTGTATATGTTCTTTGCATTGAGATTTAGCTCCAAGATTTTAACTACAGTGTTTACAACTTTACAAGTGTTCTGGAAAGCAGAATTATTACGTAAACTCAATAATATACCAGAATCTAGCTGTATAACCAGTAAAGCCACTGGGGGTTTCCAAACCTCACAACAATGCCCTTTCTGCTACCCTGTGAACTGTTCCTACCCACCTACCTGCAGAATCGGCCACGCCAGTCAGAATTTGCCTCTGTGTCCACGAGGAACTAAGTCGTTGCTCTCTCAGTCTCAGCCTTCCTATCATCTGTCTCTCTTGTCCTTGCTTTCCCTCCCTCTTTCTCTCTCCCTTTCCATAATCCATCTCTGCAACAGTCTACATATCTAACTCACTCTACTCTCTCTGCCAAACAGTTTTTAATGTGTTCATTTGGATACAACTTTCCTATAGCTCCTGGGTTTATATATCCTTAGTTGCAGACATCAGCAAAGGTGAAAAAAAAATGTTTTTTTCAATCCCCATTCCAAATTTGTAGCAGAGAGAATTTGACCAGCCCAGCTCTGTCCAGATCTCTACACCTGGTGTCAGCTTCAGTCAGGGATTAATTGTTATAGAAAAGCCTCTTCAACTGGGAAATGCCAAACAAACAAAGGGGGCGGTTAGTATTTCTCAATTCTGTAAGTCTACTGTTTCTAAGATTCTACCATCCTATGCTCTTCCCACACACAGGTTAAGAATATCCTGTGCTTCCACAATCCTCCAATTTGCCACATCATTAAGAATTACACATAGCCCATTACCCCACGAGCAAACAAATGCACACTCTGTAATGGGAAGAATCTGGGCACTGAACCATGTATTCTCTCACTATACCAGCCCCACTCCACTGACACGGATTACACCATAGTATTTACTCCGGGTTTCTATCTCTGAAAGTCGGAATTTTTAGCGGCTGCAAGATTCATCGCGACGCATCCTTTCCATCGGGTCTCCTGAATGTTCTCTGCCTGTTTTGTCCATAACATTTTGTCCATAACAAGGTCAACAAGGTACAAATGATTTCTGAACAACCTATGAATGTTAACTAATAATCTCTCCCAAATATAGCTGACTAAAACAGATCTCACTGCCATAGAGGTAATTAAAGAATATTGGCTAAAAGCAATGGGGTATCATCTTACTTTTTCAAGAAATTTTCAGTGGATCTTGTCTTGTTTAGTCAGTGAATGATGTGATCTGAATTGTGTTCCCGCCAAAATTCATATGTTGACTCCCTAATCCTGATTATGATTGTATTTGGAGATAAGGCCTTTAGGGAGGTAATTAAGGTTAAATGAGATCATAAGGGTGGAGTCCTAATACAATAGAACTAGTGTCTTCATAAAAAAAAAAAAAAAAAAAAAGAAGAGACCAGGGAAAGGTATGCACAGAGAAAAGGCAATGTGAGGACACAGTAAGAAGGAAGCTTTGGCAAGAAGGAAGTTGTCCAAAACCCAAGGAAAACGGAGTTACCAAAAACCACTCTAACAACACCATGATCTTGTGCTTCCAGCCTCCGGAACGGTTAGAAATTAAATTTCTGTTGTGTAATCCCCCCAGTCTGTGGTATTTTATTATGGCAGCTCAAAAAGACCAACACAGTAACCATGTTGACACACACTTGAAAACAGAAACTGGATATTTGTCTGTGGCCCGAGCCACCCAGGGGGAGATGGCCAGTTTTACTCTTCAAGTCAATTTCTCCAGCAGCATTAGCATCTAATTTCCACTTAATTGATCTGATCAGCTCCACAATGATCTGAACTGGGTCACCAAGACGAGCGAAAATCCCGAATCGAACCTGCCACCGTCTGCTGTTTTTCAATTGTCTAGACATAGTCATAAATAGCTGGATGACTGCCCACTATAAATTTTTAATGAGAGATTTTGAAATTAGAAAAGGAGAGAAGCAATTGCAATTTATGGCCTGGAGTTATAAAATAAGCAGGGACCCACCTGAAAAGCCCGTGATGGGTTTTCATCAGCTTCCTCACGTCAGCAGCTCTCTACTTAGGCAAATCCAGAATATCAGCTCCATTTTAATGCTCCAACTCTTCTCAGAAAAATCCCGTGATACTTCTTCCTGATTCTCAGCTTGTGGAATGAGAATTTTAACATTATCCAGAAAGCATTACGTCTAAGCCAAATATCAATGATTTGGGGTTATCTGTTATTTTAGTTAAGTAGTTCTTAAGCAGCTTGAGTCAATGACCCCTTGAAAATATGAGGCAAGGACAGACCTTTTCCCCAGAGAATGTCTATATATTGCAAAACATTTGGAGAATGCACAGATATTTTGAAACCTATCTAAACACCCATGGATACTTGGTTAATAATTAATAGTTAATACTTAATAAGATTACCTGTGCTACTCCCTTCTCTGGTGTGGATCTAGGTTTCCTGAGCTCTGTTCCTATATAAACTTAGGTTTTCAGAAAGCAATATACCTGGACAATGTTCTATGAAAATGTATTTATATCTACATGAAAAATATGTTATGTAAGTATGTCATTGTTTTTCTTTTTTTCCAAAACTTTAGTAGAAGACTTCAGAAATTTTTGTTCTAAATAGGATACTTGATGTGTTTTTTACATAAAGATCTTGGTGATAAAACATTTTTTTCTCTAGTTTTTTTTTTTTCACTGAACTTTCCCTCACAGTCAATAAAAGTTATATAACTCAACATGTTTACCTATTTTCTTGGCTCCCAGAAATCTTGCAGCTAAATTTTATTGCTAACAGCAATAACCAATTTACTCTAAGTTTCTGGAAATTGCCCTTTAATTTTAAGCTTACTTAATTATTTTGAACTAATTTAACCCAAGGGAAATCTTTTTTGAGATAGGCAGGACATAAAAGATAAAACAAAAACAGTTAACAAACCAACAAACAACAATTACCCTCAGCAGCAAGATAAATGACAGATTTTAGTAGAAAAAAAAGATTCTATAACTTTCAATGTTGACACAAAATAGTGAATGATACTCTTCTCTTAATACAAGGATGATACTAGGTGTTTCACATCAATGGGATATTATTTTATTCTTTTAACTAGCACAGAGAATACAACTATATTCCAAAAACTCTGTCAGATGAACATGGGAGTCACAAATGGAACAAGATAAAGCCTCTAACCTTAGAAGATGGACCCTTCATAACTTGGGGGAGAAGTAGTGATTATAGAATTGTGTGAAAAATGCTATATTGGGAGTATCCACAGGATGTGATTTTTGTATGCAATGTTTTTTCAGCGACTGAGTAGATATGCAACCCTTATCTCCAACTCTCAACCGTACAATCAATCTTTCATTTTGTCACAAAGTCAATTTTCCTAAACTTTTCACTTTCCCATTTAGTGTTCCTGATCAAAAAGTATAGTTTGAACTTTCCAATCTACAAGAAATATAAATGGCTCACAAAAGCATTAAAAGGATTCAACATCACTAAAAATAGAAGATTTTCAGATAAAAAGTAGATACTTTTTTTGATGGGGAACAGTTTTACAAAACAGTTTTACAAAAAAAAACACTAGCAAAATAATCCAAGATTTTGTTAAAATGCAGATTACAAGGTCCAATATCTGTCTTCTGCATCAGAACACTGGGGAGAGGGACAAGAGTCACCTGCAGCAGCAGGTCGAGACTGCGGTGGCTGGGAGCGGTCACTGCCCTCCAGCCTGGGCGAGAGTGAGACTCCAACTCAAAAAAAAAAAAAAAAAAAAGAAAGAATTCCAAATAATGTATGCAGAGACAAAGAGAGGAATGGAAATATCCCCATTAGTCAAATACCACTGTACTGTTGCAAATATGATCAACTGACAGATGCTAAAATTGATGGATAAAAGTTTGAGGGAAAAAATAATATTTGCATAGTCTCAAAAGTATCTTCCACAAGATATGTATTAAGTACAAAGAAAAGGTTTTAAAGTTCTGAAGAAAAGTGGCAGATACTACTGAAACCAATTATTCCATGCTAACATCACCAGGAAAAAGAAATATCGACATCATGAACGCCTTGATATAATTAATGCATTGTTTCTGTGGCATTCCTGCCAAAGGACTATAACCTCATTACAACATTAGATCACGTCACACAGACCCAAACTGAGGGACAAAGTAAGTGACCAGTACTCTTCAAATGTGTCAAGGTCATGAAAGACAAAGAAAGTAACAGACTAGAAGCATAAGGAAAAAAATAACTCAAAACAAAACAGAAATTGGACCCTGAACATGATCCTAGATGAGAAAAATAATATCCATGAGAATACAGTTTAAATAAGGTACAATTTAGTTAATAGCACTGACCAAGGCTAACTTCCTGTTTTTGATTATCATAGAATGGCTACGTAAAATGCTAATACTAGAGGCAGCTGGGTGAGCAATACAAGCAAAGTCCATACTATTCCTTGAAGCTTTTCTGTAATTCTAAAATTTTCATTTGAATATTTTTTAAATTGTTAAGCAGTCCCTTAGTTCAGCACTTTTCAATTCTCGCTAACATGTTTGTAAATCACAAGCAAAGGCAGTCATGAAGTCACCAAAAACTGACTCTCCTTTTAGCACCAGATTCTTAAAGGAATTCCCTCTAAATGAGGCCGGTGAGACTGAATTGAGAAGCTCAGTTGGAAGCCAACAAATAGCTTAACTACTTAAAAGAGTGAGGGAACCAGTAGAACTGAAAAGAAAACCCTTTATCCTCATTCCCCATCATCTATACTTGGCTTTGAAACTCAAGGCCTATTTGAATCAGAAAGCTGGACAGCCATCTCTCCATGCAGTGCAACTTTCTGAGACAGCAGGAACTGTTTGGTGCAGGTAGGCATCTCTGTTGTCCTCCACTATCTGTCTAAAACACAGTGAAGCTTTGGCATGCTGAAGGCTTTAGAAACCATACGGTGCTTGGCTCCTGCCGCTCCAGAACCGTGGCTGCACCTGCAGCTGGGCAATGCCCAATTCATCAGAGTTTCAGGGTTGAGCTCTCAAGATCCAGGGACAAGCCACGGAGGTGGGTGTCTTCCTGGTGCTGTATCCAGCTGAGCCTACATAGAGGACTTCAGCAATGAATATCGAAACAGGAGAAGAGAGACTTGGCAAAGCCACCAACTTGTCTATAACCACATGTGAGGCATCTCAGGATTTTTAGAAGTTATTGGAAAGGTTTGGCAAATACTAATGGTGCTGAATGGCAAGTGTTGGTATCTGTCAGTGGAATACGGTTTATTTCTGTGTTCCTGGTATGTGGCAAAGACTTAATACATGTTAACTATGCTTTTTTATTATCTCATTTGCACCTTATGGTTGGGGAAATCTGATCAAACGCTGGTTAAGCTAAGTCTAAGTTTAAAAGAACTTCCTGCCAGATGCTGGAGGCAGCAGTAGGGTCAACATGAACAGGGGCGTCTGAATCAGGGTGTTGGTTCTGGATCTGCATTAACTTAGACCAGCCTCTGCTCTTCCCACAGTTGCTGATCTCCTCTACAAATGTGGGGGTAGGTAGGGTGTCATTGCCAAGGTTTATGTCAGCCATGAAGTTCTTTAACACCACATTTTTCAGATTCTTTCATTTCACTGATTCTTGAATATGATTATACAAGCTCTTGACCCTCTGCTCAATTTCTTTTTTTTTTTTTATAATTAATCAGTATTTTTTATTATGGTTTTGTGGGGTACAGTTAAGGGTTAGGTGTACAATTACGTTTCATTCAGGCACCCTGTTGATAAGAGGTGTTTTCCCAGCCCCAGACAGATATTTGCTACTGTTAATCCCATCCCCCTCCCCCCCATAGTTTCCCAGTACCATCAGTCATTTTCTTATAGTATTACATTGGATGTTCAAGGTCCATTATATGAGTGAGATCATGTGATATTCTGATCTTTGTTTCTGTGAGAGGTCACTCAGTATTATAGACTCTAGTTCCATCCAGGTTGCTGCGAAATTCATGATTTTGTTCTTTTTTATGGCTGCGTAGTATTCCATCGTGTATATGTACCCCATTTTTTTAAATCCAGTCCTCTTTTTGACGGGGCAACATGGTTGTTTCCAGGGTCTTGCTATTTTGATTTATTG